>NW_024582555.1:1002449-1078318 GCF_018398535.1 Haplochromis burtoni | reverse complement strand
CCCCCAAAAAAAACAAATAAAAAAAACATATTTAAATGAATATTTTAGGAGGTTTTGCTGCTTATAATTATGGTGTAACAATATGCCTTATGGGAACACTTGTTTAATGGCTACATTGTTTTATTAAATAGGAATTATATAATTTGAAAACAAATTTGATTTTGAGTTAAGATGTCTTCATGCATGCTCAATCGTCCAGTCAAGTAAATCCCAAAAGGTTGATTCTGTTCAAATGTTTTGACAGTCATCCAAGGATTTTCTTCAGACTTCTTCCCCAACCTTATAAACAGTACATTGCAAAATGTTACTGTGCAGGTAATATTTTGGTAGACATATATATGTATATACAGAGAGGTCTTAATTAATGGCCTTTGATCTCCTGTAAAAACAAGTGCTGGGACACTTGTTGTCCCTTTTGCTGACAGAGCTAATGCCTGAGGTGGAGTATATATGTGTGTCTTTGCTTCTGCTTGAGCTATTTGTGCTGATACAGGAAGAAATGCATATTGCACAAGGGAGAGCCAGATCTGCGTTATTGTATCCTGCTGGTATTGAGTAATGTCTGAGTAGTCTGTCATGTCAACATGCTGAAAAAATAGGTTATCATCTTGTCATTGTATAGACATAAAGACATGTAGGACTAGAAAAGGAAAACAAAAGGCTTTGGGTATAAAAAGCATCATAACACTGGGTAGATTTATGTGCTTCTAAATGGCAAATGGCGTGACAAATGACTTTCTTTGCTTCCATTTACAACTCACTGAGAGTGCAGATTTTGGTGCACAACTTAAAGTGGTCATTAATCTGACAGAAGTGTTGCTTTGAAATACGGAGTCTTCTTCTTTCAGTTTGGAGATGCTCTATTTGTTATGTGTCTATAGTCCCATAAAGTAAGAAGTCAAAATAATAAGTAGAAAGTTGCATGCATGTTGAAAAACAAAAAAACAATTAATAAAGAAACTCTATTGTATATTTAGACGTAGAGGCATATTTCATTTTCATCTCTGGTACAATTTGCTGTCCAAACCACACTTCTCACAGAGTAAACAAAACATAACAAAACAAGTTTCAGATGTGTAGTATGTGACATACAGCTTTGCTTCCTTCAAATGGCAGGAATCAGTTATTACTCATGCTTTGTCTAGTAAACTAGCAAATTACTTTGAGGCTTTTTGAAAGTTTTCCAATTGACTTTGAGATCACTGGAGAGGAACCTCACAGTCTGTGAGAATAAAAGACTGTATATGCCATTCTCATATTCTTTGTCTATGTATTACTTTCTTCCTTGGCCCAGTCTTCAATTAAATCTTGAAAACAATTTGAAAATGTCACTGTTACTTTTAATAGTTGTCATACTTTCTGGAGTTTGAATTTCTAAGTCGACGTGGCCATTCAGGAAAATGTTAGATTTTGCTTTGTATAAAAGGGGTGATGGTACAGTTCGTGTGCAGGTTTCAGCTGTTGTTATATGAAGCAGATTAAAAGTTATCTGAGTGTCAAATGTCAACGGAGGTCAGATAGATGCTGACCAAGTGAAGATGATATGTTCTTTCGATGGTAAGCAGACTGGAAAGTGTCAAAAGGTAATGTAAAACCACCTGCGAGCATTGCAAAAACACTTAAAAAATAAATTTATTGATTTCTGACTCATACATCATTATACTGCTCCAATGACTCAGCTCTGTATCCTCAAACTTCCCAGCTAATATTGAAAAGTGCAGGTCAAATACATTAACCTCTTCGGTAGTTATGACTAGGAAAGAATGATAAAACAATGATTAACAACTTGCATAAAGACTGAAGGTAATTATTTGAAGAATTAGGCTGTGCAAGTTATGTGTGAACAGTTCTGAAGCAATTTTCTTCATATGCCACCCCATGCTCTAGAAAAAGAAGAAAGTTCAGAGAAATAAAAGTTGTTTTGGTGGAAAAAAAGAGTTTAAAAATTTTAAAAATATGCATATTGTTGCAAAAAGTGGCACTACATGATAGATTTTTCCTTATAAACGCTCTAATTGAATCAGTGCAACACAAAAACCAAAATGATTAGCCAAACATCCAACAGGCCAAAAGCCAGCTAAACAGCATAACAAACATCATAACTTACACTGGCTATAGCTCAGAGAAACACAAAATAAAAGATGACAATAAGCAGGACTCCCTTGTTTAGGAGAAGTATAAATAAAAAGCCAGTATCGATGTGCAGCGCCAGTACCAAACAAAGCTGCTATACACAATCACTCAAATGAGAAAAAAGTTCATGGCCTCAGCATCAGTTCAAAATCAGGATAGATGTTCATTAGTACAGCTCCACTCAGCTGTTGTCATAGTTGTGCTCACACATCATAAACAGCTGTAGTGTTGCTCAGTGCTAGCAGAAGATATTAGCATCTTTAGTAAAAGATCAGATGCCACAAATGGCAGCACCCAGTTTTAGTTCCTCATCATAATGATAGTGGCACTAACTTTTGCAGACCTTTAACAGATTCTTCTTTGGTTAGAACAAAAATATTCTATATAAAGAAAGATTCTGTTTTCTGATTTCAGTTTAACATAACACTAGAGACAGGGCAGTGACCCTGTGACAACATCTAGAGACAAATGTGTAGTCCTGGACTAGTTGCTGGCAGTCACTAAGTGACATTTGTCTACAGTTTAAAAACAGGGTGCTGCACCAAAAAACCGTTTACTAGCAGATTGCCATGGTCATCCATATTACATGAAAGATACTCACTTTTCTACATATGTTCTCTGTTTGCTCTCCAAGCTGCTGTGAAACTTGAAAAAGTGTGAGGCAAACAGAGTAAAGGCGGGGTTTACTCCTGCAATCAACACACCCCATCAGACCGTGACCTGCACTAACAGGTCTCTAAGCCTGTGTGAATGGGGCTTTAGTGTCACAGCAACTGCCGGCAACCTCTAAAGGCCCCTTGCCGCACAAACACACTGGTGGTTCCCAGTTCGACTGAGGCCTTAAATATTGTGGTACATGATGTTACTTAATCAATATAAAAAGATAAATAAAAAATTACAATTTGCACTAAATCAGTCACTGTCATGGTTTACCCAGGCCTTTGGATCTTTTTGAATCTGCTTTTCCTGGTTTGTTTTCAGTTTATATTGTATATCTTGAGTTTCTACATATTCCTGTATCCTTTCTGTTTGGCTTGTCTCTCTGTGTCCTGTCCCCGTGGTTGTCTGGTTTTCCCATTTGGTTGTGTGTAGTTACTCTTGTCTCCGTATTTGTTTATCTTTCTGTTTGTCTCAGTGTTTGTTACTTCTTGTCTTATTTTGATAGTCCCTAATCTTGTATGTATTATGGTCTGTTCAGCTGTGTTCACCAGGTGTGTCCACTCTGCCCTAATCTCCTCAGTGTCTAAACCATAGGTGGGGATCTCCAGGCTTCAAGGGACAGTGTCCTGCAAATTTTAAATATCACCCTGGGTGAACACACCTGAATCAGATTAGTTCATTAGCAGCCTCTGGAGAACTTCAAGACATGTTGAGGAGGCAATTTAGCCATTTAAATGAGCTGTGTTGGATCAAGGACCCATCTAAAACCTGCAGGACACTGGCCCTTGAAGGCTAGAGTTGGACAGCCCTGGTCTAAACCCTCGGCTTGCTTCTGTTCTTTGTTGCATTGGGGTCCTCTTCCTGCCTGCCACAAAACAGTTGCATGACATTCCCACTGATAAACATCTTTGAGTTTACACTGGTAACCAGCAACTGAACATAGTACAATACTAAGCACTAGGGGTGCAACAATACACAAAATTCAGGGTTCGGTTCGATACTTTGGTGTCACGGTTCGATATTTTCTTGATAAAAAAAAATGTTCATGCCTTTTTAATTTGTCATTTATTAAAATTATAAATATATATTTTAACTCAAAAGTAGTTTTTAAATTTAATGTTGCTGAAACAACAAAATAATAAAATAAATCTATCTGATCGCGAAATCCCTCATCTTTGGAAAAGAGAGTTTATTACAGAGAAAAGGCTCTTTCCAAAATAAAAGCTACACTAGCCGCTTCTTCTGGGCTATATTCTCAGCAGCATATTAAACATATCAGGTCCCCATAAGGAGAATCCTGTGCTAACGGCTGTCTAAATGACTCGGGTAACGTTTGTAGCATGCGTGCTTGTTGTTTTTGTCTGCTTCCACTTGTCTTTGCACGAGGATGATGTCGGAGTAAATGTGCAGTCATATTCGTTGTGTTCCCACTAGTGCTATCAGCGTTAATCTGAAATGACGTTAACGCCACAACACGGCAAATCTCCGTTAACGAGCTACCGCGGATCGCCCCGTGCTTGGTAGCTGGACGGCCAACACTTTAACGAGCTAACTGCGCTAACGCAGTAGTTCCCACCAGGTTCAATTTGCCATGTTGCAACGAGCTTAGCTTCTGTCTTGCTAGCTTGTGCTGCGCTCAGTGGATCTGCGCTCGACAGTGTAGCCTAGGCGGAGTAGTCGAACACAGATCCACTGAGCGCTCAACACAGACAGCATCGTCAGAAGGAAAGTTGATAAAATAAATTAAAAATTTTGTATTGTTCGATACATATACGTACCGAACCGAAAGCACTGCATCGAACGGTTCAATATCGATACGAGTATCGTTGCACCCCTACTAAGCACCTACAAAGCCAGACACTTACTACAAATGGTATTAAATGCTATTTCAGAAACCCAATCAGAGAGAATATTTGACTTATTTTATTCAGTTGATCTGAAACAGGGCTCTAAGTTACTACTTATATTGCTGTATGTCAGCTCAATTGGTAATTGGTAATTATAGTAATCACATCCATTGTGTCAACTTTGTGAGGTGAGGACATGTTAGTATTAGTAAAAACAAATCTATTTTAGAGTGTCACTTATTTGCAGTACCACTGTATTAACATTACTACTCAATGCAAAGGTGCAGTCACACACACAGAGTAGAAAATAAGAAGGTTTGTTATTTCCATTTACGGGTTTGTTCCCAGGAATGAATTTTAAGAGCTTAATGAAATTAGAGTTATTTGTTACAATAATTTCTTTGGGTATAATCTACATTTGTTCCTCTTTCCACTCGGTGAACTTGTAAATTCACAGACAAAACACATAACCACATAATTTCCTTAGGGATTAATAAAGTATTCTGATTCTGATTCTGATTCTGAAAGTGGGCTGGGGAATTATGAATCTCTACAAATCCAGCAGCCAATTTGAACTGTGTCCATGCATGTCAAGTTGCCCTGGGGGTCCATTATACTGCTTGCTGGTATTCAGACCAACAGTCTGTAATTACATTTAACAATACCATCTCATGGCCCAGCTTCTGTGACTGCCCTCATAAAATGCCAATTCTATCCAGTGACAGATCTCAAATTCACTTCTAGCAGAGACCCGAGAGTTTAAAATATATAACCATCAGCATATATTGCACCAACTTGTTTGACTTTACCATGATAAAGAAATTCAACTGTTTTAACACATTGTGTTCATTTACTTTAAATGCAGTGTTTGTTTCCCTTTTCTTTTTTTGACGAACGCTTGTGTCAGCAGTTCAAACTGACTGCTTAGTATTGCAGACATATTGCTACCAATAACACTGATGACCTCAGGTTGAGCAATCAGCCTTGATGATAGTGCAGGGCAATATGAAAGAATTGGTATTCATTGTGTCCATTTCAATGAATTATTTATGGTTTGCTTGAAGCTACGGCTGGTGTGGAGAGGAATGACTGCAGCAGGTTGAGAGGAAAACACAAGAATGTTAAAGGGAATCCTTAACTTCTTGCCTCTCATTCTCATGTTAGGCTCGTTGGGCAAATATTGAAGCAATGTGACTGCACTGGGTTATCTCAATTACTGTTCTGACTAACTGACAATGACCAGACAAGTTTTAAGCCAATAACCTTCATCAGAGCATATGGTGTGATGTGTAGTCTCTTAAAAGTGAACTGCATAAATTAGAAAATGTTTTAAGCCCAATTTAATATTAATTGAGATTTAAACAGTGCGCATTACTCAGTAGATGACACAGATGCACTTTAATATGCATTTAAGCTCAAAATAATGATTATGCTACAAGAAGGCTCACAGTCATTAAAAAAAACATACTTACGTTATAATACCCACGAGTTTAATAGTGCAAAAAGTCTGAAGGAATCTAATCATTATCGTCATGCAGCTTGCACCAGAGGTTAGAAGACATGTTAGCTAGCTGGAATATATTTTAATGGCATTTGATTTAGATTCACACAGACAACACAGGACACAGTTGTGACTATATTTATAGCGATTATCAGTATGATACCTCTTCTGATCTGATTTAACCAAAATCTTCATATTCTAATAATCTTTATTATAGGTATAGTTAACCCTACAAATGCATAATAACGAGACCTTAACTGACAACAGCATACATTGTCTTCTTTTATCTGATTGGCTGCCCCTCATAAACAGAAGGTTTCAATAGCAGAGAGGTGGGGCTTCCTTGCTCTCCTCTTACTGACATCATGTAGAGTTAAAATATTAGAATAGTCTATAGATGTAGCTTTGGTTCACAGGGGTTACTTGAAAAATGTCATATGAAAAAATAAAACTTTCACAGGACTCTATGCAGCAAATAAAAGCACAGTAAGTAAAACTTCCACAGGAATAAAAAGAGTAAGTAATCAAATGCACTTGATTAACTGATCAAGTGTAAATAACTATGTATGCTGGCACAATGCCTAGAAAGAAAGATATCAGCAATGATTTTAAAAGGCAAAACTGTTGCTGCTCATCAGCCAGGAATGGTTATTTGGAAGCCCATGAATCTACATTGAGAAAAGTGGAAAACACTCACTCTCCCTAAGGGGTGAAAATTAACCACAAGGTCTGACCACAGCAAAACAGCCAAGAGCTACATCTTAGACTCTCCATGTCTTAGTTAACATCCTAAATGTTAAAGTTTATAACACAACATGTGTTATAAACAAAAACAAGTATGGTTTGATTGGAAGGGTTACCTGGAGAAAGCCTCTTCTCTCTAAAATGAACATGAAGAACATGGCAGCACATCTTACGTTTGCAAATGTGAACAATCCAGAGGCATTCTGGAACAGTGTTGTTTGCACAGATGAGAGCAGAGTGTAAAGTGTCAAACACTTTGTGTGTCACGGGTAAAGATATGAGGTCAATCTCAGTCCATACGTCCATGTGCAAGCACGTTTCTCCCATACTCTGCAGAGGGCAGTGGCGCATACTTGTGACATCACTAAACATTAACTTAGGTTGTCTTAAAGAGACACCACACAATTGTGACTGTTACAGTATCTTGAAGTCACTGAATGTACCAGGAAGTCCTGTGTATATTAAAGTATTCTGGAGTCAAATGTGAGCTGTCCAACAGCTAAAGCGTTTCCAAATTGTGTCATGCAACAGGACAATGATTCCCCTCAGGCAGCTCTACAACAGAACGGCTGAAAAACAAAGGAATCAATGTGTTGCATTGGCCCAGTCAAAGTCCAGACATAACCTGATTGTAATGCTTGCTAGGAGCTTAGGAGAGTCATGTATAGATGAACGCATGCAAACCTCAATTATCTGAGGCAACAGTGGTAAAGAGTAGGGGACCAAAATGTATTGCTGCTAAAGGTGGTTCTACAAACTGCTGAATTAAGGGTTGCACTCAGTATCTGTATGTACTATATATGAAAAAGAATAAGAAAAGTTCAGTTTGAAGAACATTTTCTATTCATTTAGTTTTCACCTGTCTAACAGCTATTTATAAATGTAACCATTTATAAATGTAACCATTTATAAATGGTTACATTTATAAATGTAACCATTTAGGGACTTTAGTACCGACGTCACAGTAGAAATGTCCATTTTAAATACACAGTTTATAGTTTTAACCAGTGTTAATCTACAACATTATCTATTTATATTACATAACTCTGAAAGAATTTCATGCAGCACCATATTACTTACTATAACATTAGTTGTATAATCAGACTCCTGATTGTTTTTGAGTGGAAACTGTCACAACTTGTGAAAATAGCAAGCTCAGAGAGAGAGAGAGAGAGAATTTTGGTCCATGGTCTCACAGGATATTGTGATCAAGAACTTGGCGGGAGAGTGCATGACTAAAATGTACAAAAGATGAATGTCATCTAAATTCAAGATTTATTTGAAAGAATTTGTTTAACTCGATGAAAGCTTCAAGCTTGAAAATAAACTCGTGACTTCAGCAAATTTATCTGAGGCAACATCAACAGCCGCACTCAGAGCAAAAGAGATATTAAACATGGTACACAGACTATTCTGTAGATGCAAAATTTCATTATCCTCTCAGCTGCCACCTCACTGTCTCGCTCGTGCAAGTAATAGCACAGGTGTAACTTAAATGTAAAAGTACGTCCGGTTGTTCTCATTAACATCTGGTTCTGGTACCTGTTTTATACACTATTTTAGTACGTTTAGTGCAGAACATTTTATATTTAATAGGTTTCTGAATTTAAATATTTTCTGATAGCTCTGAGTTAACCCAGAAATGTGTTGAACTTGTTTTAACAAACAGGTCAAGAGCACAGTATCAGGTTCCAGAGTTAAAGCATTTTAATTAATTCAGTGTGAATTTGCTTTTGAGACTCTTGTTGGTAAAGATATGTTTGCCTCTTAGATGGTTTATCTCTTTATTTTTGTTCAACAAAATGCCCACGATTAGCCTCAAAAGAAGCCTTGTGCTTCTTATTCAGAGCAAGTAAAAGTAAATTATTTTACATTTATTGAATTCAGGGTAGATTTAATTTTTTTCTGTGTTACACCTAATATCACTTACATTATGCACTGCTATGAATAAATTAATGAATGAATAAAGGAATGAAAAAATAAATTAAAGCAAGAAATGCAATCTAAAACCTACCTGTAAAGCTCTATCCATCCATCTATTTGCTGCTGCTGCTGCTGCTGGTTTGGTGGTATGCAGTCTAAGTAGAGTCCCCCTGAGCTTTCTCTCCCCAGCCAGCACCTCTAGCTCTTTTGAGGGTGTTGAAGAGGAGAGAGGGAACTCAGACAATCCCAAGCCAGTCGAGAAACATTCATCTCCACTCTGTCCTGGGTCTGCCCCAGGTCTCCTCCCACTTGGACATGCTGAAGAACATTAATTAAGAGGCATCCAGGAGGCATCGTAACCTAATGCCTAAACCACCTCAACTGGCTCCTTTCGATGCAGAAGGGCAGAGGATCCACTCTCCCCCCTACTAAATGACTGAGCTCCTCACCTTATCTCTCATCTCTCAGAGAGAGCCCAGACACTCCTTGGAGGATGCTCATTATCTTATCCTTTTTGTCAATACTCACATCACCTATTCAGAGATGATTGTAGGAACAGTCTTGCTTTTAGGTGGCTTGGGTGGCTGTAGCTCAGGAAGTAGAGCAGGTCATCTACTAATCGGAGAGTTGGAGGCTCGATCCCTGACTGCTTCACTCTGCATGCCAAGATATTAACCCCAAGTTGCTCTCTGTTGCATCCACTGGAGTATGACTGTGTGCGAATGTTAGACAGAAAACACTTGTGGAGAAAAAGCAAAGAAAAAAGTGCTTGTGTGAATGGGTGAACAAGGCAAGTTATATGAAGCTACTCAGGTAGAGTAGAAAAGTGCTACATAGGAACCAGTCTGTTTGCCATTTCAGTCATAAAGCCTTTTTGATTTTGATTTGAGAATAATATTGTATTTGCTAAATGATTTTTGAAAATGTTTTCCCCTTTTTTTTGCATGTGTATGGTAATTCCTTAAAAACTGTCAAATCTTTCCTATAACGTACTTGTCACTTCAGAGACACAACCCAATTCCCTTCCACCTTCTAAAATGTCCTTAGGTCCACGGGTCTGTGGCTGCCGGTGAGTGTATGCATTAAAAAGAACACAGTGAAGCACTGTGTAGTACTTCTAAGGTAAATAGGTTCTGTAAGTGCAAACTATTTGGGAAGATTCAAAATGTTTAGCAGCTCTGGATTTAAGCACTCGAATCGAATAAAGAAAATGCATGATGTGAGTGCTTTAACACTCATTTATGGAGACATTTTACTTTTCTAAAACCAAGATATATTTTCTTATCTCAACAAATCTTACCAAATGAAATTGTAGGAGATTAGAGAACTAATAAAGAGAAATAAAAACCACATGAGGATAAAAATGAAAATTATTTGCCAGTTATATAACATCGTTTCTCTCTCATTTTGCCTCTCTTTTGGTTTTGCACAGTGTTTAGTCACTGCAAGCTATCTAAAGTAATTGGCAGGCACAGGTGTGAGCTAGATTCAGCACAAGCCTGCTTGCAACTCCACTGTCCAGAACAGCAACTATTGTGTTGATACTGGTGTAAGCAATCACTCACATAGTAATGTTAAGGTAGTAGCAGCCCTTTAAGCACCTCCTTTCAACAATATCACTGGCTTACAGCTGCAGTTATATGGAAAGGAGGTTTCAGCATTTAATGAAAAGAAGTAATGATTCATTGTCCAGAACAGTCAATGTCAGAGAAGGCTAATTGCTTCTCAAGTTAATGGCAGCTTTCAGGTGAGGGCCCCTAAATGAAAAAACTGGTTAAAAGCACACTCCACCATGGATATGAGGCCAATTTCCTCTTGACTCTGATGTCAGGACAGGGCGGTCCTTCATTTTCTTGCAAATGAAGTTGGAAGCCAACCAGCTTTACTGCATATGAAAGATTAAAAGTTTACTTGATTTTCTTTCCCTCTAAGCAATCACGCTGCAATGCTGCACCAATACTTCTGAAACCAAAGCTGTCAAGCAGTGCTTCATTTTTCCTTTCATTACTCCTCTCTCTTCATTTCTTGTTACTTTAACATTGTTGTCAGGAATGATTTAAACTTTTTCACCCGTTTCCCTTTCTTCTTAAGTTGGTGACAATTATTTATTTTCTACTCTTTTCTACTCTGTTACTGCGGGGAATTCAGGCAGGAGCTGCCACACTGCATACTTTTCTGAGATGCTGTGTAATGTATGTTTATATGCCTGTGTGAAAATGAGAAAAGCCTTGGAATGATTTCCCCATCTTACTGCCTGGAAATAGATGCAAACAGAACACATGGCTATAGGCTGTTAAACAAGGTGAATTGGCTTTGCAGCATTCTCATAAATAATGGGAGAGAAGTGCTTTTCTTGACTGCAGGGGAGCTGTTTGGTCCTGGATGTTGAGATTTGCATCCTTAGCAGCGACTCCCAGCTGTGGTGTTGACATCAGACTTTGTACAAGGCTTACATTTGACAATTTTAAATCATTGTTCTGACTAGTCTTCAATATCTGTAAAGGAAAGATGGAATTTTTAACATTTAATCTGAGAATGCCACAACTTTAAATTCAATATTACAATAATTGGTTAATAAGCACTGACTCAAATGATCAAACAGGACTTTTTCAGGCCATCACATGTAAAATAATAACAGTTTGCAAAATGTTGCATCCACTGGTTCTGTTCGTTAAATAGAAATACAGAAAATACATTTGTTTGTTAGTATAATTATGGTGTGGTATTTGTATTTTCTTTTCTTACAATCTTGCTCCCAAACATGGTTTACAATTCATTTTGGCCAGCAATCAATTTTTGTTGATTATTGTTGCAATCTGAGCCAACTCTCCTCTTTCTCCTTTATATCATTTAGCATATAAACAAGAAGTGAGTTTACACTTTGGAATGGGTTTCCTGGTCACAAAGACTGAGCTTTCTACCCATTAAATACTGAAATTGCTTGAGTTGCCATCAAACTCTAATTTTATTCCTCAAACAATTTCAGCCTTTGTTATTCTGTTTTTGATGGGATCCATTTGTTATGTCTGGGCATCTGCTTTGCAGCATGGAATCTTTGCCAGCTTTCAGACAGACGTCTGCTTCTGGCACCGGGCTGTTGGTTCCTTGTGTGTATGAAAGCATGACAGTGCCTGTCATGTCTTAACTGTGTCAGCGGGGACTCATTAACTAAACAAATCTGTGCCACCGCCCTGCAGTCCAGCAAGAGTTCCAGTCTCAGTGAATGAAAGGAACTGTAAACAAACACCAACTGGTGTCATTAAGTACTCTTTACTAACAAAAGATTAAATATTGCCTTTGACTTCTCTTGGCCAATCGTCAATGGATCAAATGCTTATTAATCAGAGCATAGGTATAATGTGATGGTGCACAGAGACCTATGATTGAAAAAAATATTCAGCTCTTTTTGTAAAGTAAATAGTCAAATTGCATTTGTCCACTTCTGGTAATCAGTCAGTATCCCCACAACTTAATGTGGGAGCGTATTCCTGTTTAAAAGTGCATAATAGTGGAAAAGGAATGGCAATTTGCACAAATCGACACTGCACAGAAGAAAGGGACAGACCATCCTGAGTTGGTAATGAAAGATTACCCTCTTTCAGTTATATATATAAAAAAGCATCTGATCCATTACAATCTTTAAATTAGGTAAAAATGATGTTAAATGAAGAACAACACATGGCATGTTACACTGTGTTATTATATATTTAACAAAAACTAGGACCAAAATACAACCCCCCGCCCCCCCCCCTAATCCTTACTTCTTCCATAAGAATTAAGAGGATACATTGCAGCCAAGTGCAAGTGAATATTAGCAAGCGTAGCTACTTCTATAAAAAGCAATACAATCCAGAGGAGGAAGGACATCAGCAATTACATTAGAAAGCAACTGTTGCTGCTCACCAAAATGGGAGGGGTTATAAGCTAATTTCCAAACAATCTGAAGTTGATCATTTTACAGTGAGAAAGATGTGAGAAAGGTCAGTGTATTCAATTTTCAGAGAAATTTAAAAAAACACAAAGAGATACTCTTTGAGACTCTGAAGGCCTCAGTTGTTCATGACAGCACAATTAGACAAAGACTGAGCAAGTATAGCTGGTTTGGAAAGGTTTCCTGCCTTTTCTTACTAAAGAAACATGGCAGCACAGCATAGTTTTGCAAAATTGCATCTGAAGAGCCTAAATACTTCTGGAACAATGTGGTGAAAACCAACACAACATATTAGCACAAACACCTCATAGCAACGGTCAACGATTGATTTGGGCATCTTCTGCAACCACTGAACCTGTGCACTCTGCAGTCTCTGAGCCAATCACAAAGTTCTCTGTATAAGTGTACCCACATGGCAGACAGGTCTGGTGTCAAGCCAGCACTGCTGGTTGACTTCTGGCATGGTAAGTGGTATGTCATCTCGATTTGGGCCAGGCCTGGTGTAGATGGCACTGTTTATGTGATGGCATGCCACATCTGGCACATTGTGGTTTGGTTTATGTGGTCCAGGCTCATAGAAAACAAGTCTGGCCCGGATCCTGACTGGTGTCATGGTAGGGTGTATGTCAACCAGATGTGGGCCAGGTCTGGCAACGATGGCACTATTTATGTTCCTATTTTCCTATTTTAGTTAGAAGACCCAAATGCCATGTTGCTATACAATACTGCTATGGTAGCCAACCTTTCAAATGCAGGTTTGACAGGTTTGTGAGTGTACACTTTATCCAAAACCTAGTGAGGGCTTACTCATGTTCACCAATGGGAGGCTGTAACTCAGGAGGTGGAGCAGGTCACCTACTGATTGGAAGGTTAGTGGTTCGATCCCTGGCTCCTCCAGTCTGCATGTCAAGAGTGTGAATGTGTATGAATGTAGTTAGGAAGCACTCAGTTTAGAGAAAGTGTGTGGTTGGGTGAATGTTGTATAGAATGCTTTGAGTAATCCAGGAGAGTAGAAAAGCGCTTTATAAGAATCAGTCCATTCACTGTCTGAACAAAGTTCCGGCAGGTTACTTTTGCACTATTATTCTTGATTAAGGTACACATTAGGCTGACATCTGGGGCCTGAGCTGAAAGTGTTCTGGGCCAGCACAGGACCAGCAGTGTGTCTGCAACTGGCCCGTGGTTGCACACAACTTACACATGGCCCACATACCGCAAAGAATGACGGCCCTTTGGTGGCCCAGATCAGGTTTGCCAGAGGTAATCCACACATGGGCCAGCACAGGGCCACCAGTGTTACTTGCACAAAGAATAACAGAACTGGTAGGTCCACTACTGTTGCCCTGTACTTTTATCATATAAGAGCAGATTAAAATCCTTGGACCCATTGTCACTGGTGCAGTGGGTCCTGGGTTCCTCCTTGTGTATGACAACACCTGACCTCATGTGATGAAAGTATGAAAGTAGTATCCTGGAGGATGAAGGACTTGATACCACTGACTGGCCCATCTAAATCCAACAGAACACCTCTGTACCTCAGAATGCCCAGGAGCTCAGAGATGCCCTGGTCCAATTCTGGGAGGAGATCCCCCAGGATACCATCCGTTGTCTCATCAGGTACATGCCCTGATACAGTCAGGCATGCATAAAGCATGTGGGGTGCATACAAACTCAAACTACTGAGTGCCATTTCGGGCTGATGAAGTTCATTTTCCCAAAAGTCATATTTTTTATCACTTTGATTGTTTATGGTGTATTTGAATTTAGCCCTCCATAGGTTAATAATTTGCCATTTCCACATCAAATGATGTGGCATCCTTTCATCCGTAACATATTGCTCAGTACATATCACTATAGATTACCAGTGTAGTTTTCCCAGTGAGGTCTGATGCTTTTTCAAAGTGTTAATGTTAAGGTGGAGCAGTATATAATGATAGCAGAGCTTTACAGATAGATGCAGGTCCAGTATACTGCAGCTTTGTTCAAGTTGCTAACTGTGATCATTTTTAACATATGGCATTCATATTCTTTAACTTATTGCTGAAATGCATATGTTGATTTTTATCAAAATTCATTGATATCAAAGCCGAAATAAGAAATGGCTAGTGTCTGCTTTTCACTTTAAGCAAATAAGATTAAATGCAGGCTCATTTTCTTTGTAGTCAGTACAAAGAAAATGAGTTTGAGTCAGTTTGTACAGTAAACACCTCCCAAAACTCCAAAGCCATTTGCAACAGGCGAATATCCCTCCAAGGAGGACTTTTTAGCTTGCTGTTCACTAGGCAGAAAGCAAGCTCATGTGGTAAGGTTAAAAAATGCTCAATCACCTTATTGTGTTTTCTGATGTTATTGTTAGTCATTGCCTCCATCGCATTTGTTCCCCCGAATATTCAGCCAACGTCTACCCAGCGGGAATTCTTATAAAAACGTTGTTTCGCTTAATAACCATTACTTTGGTGAAAACAGAAGATGATCAGAGTTGACTGCAGCATTGCTATAGGATAAGAAAGCAGTGTGTTGCTTGTGAGGTATGGATTAGTTCTGGTAAAGTTATTATGATTAGTCCAATGCTGGGGAGCTGATGCAAAGCTGGTGTGAAGTTGCTCTGTGCTTCACTGGGCTGCTGTTTCTGTGCAATGGAGCAAGAGGAATGGACTCAGAGTTGTGGTGTTTTGTCGCCCTCCTCCATTACAGCACTCATGCTGATTTTCTGTAGTAATTTTGTGTTCATCAAGGTGGGTCTTCATATCAGTGCTTGAAAGGATTTCTGGCCTTTGCACTTGATATTTAGGACTCATCTATGATTCATCTGTTTGATTACATGAAAGGACTCAAGAGCCACTCCAAGAGGTTTTGTGTAAATACTCTAAGATTGAGAAAAACTTGCATTTATCATGGCTTTTCATCACATTCTCTGCTTTGTGCTTGATTTACCTGGAATAAAATTATATAAACTGTCAGAATATGCTTTAATCTTTAACACATTTCAATATGTCGTGCAAATTTCCTGTGAAATGAACAGATCATATAATCTCTTGATGTTGCGTTATACTAGAGAACAAAACCCCAAGAACATATATGTTACTCATTTGCATCCCTCTTTTCTGTTATGTTCGTTTTCAAAGCACAGTAAATGCAAAATCTTTGCCTTTCAAGAAAAAAGTCAAATCCTCTTCTTATATTTATGGAATATCGTCTCAGAAAGAGTGCTGCACATTTCCTATTTGAGCTACCACTTCCATGTATAGGCTTAAATCTGAGGCAGCTATAGTCATAGATAACAGAAGCACATAGTCATTCTGGAATTTTCTTTTCATAGACCCCGAGGCATTAATAACCATTACACATTTGTTACTTCAAGCTTGTTAGGTGTTGTTTAAAGGAACATTTGGATGTAAGACCCAATGGGATATCTCAGTTGTACATACATAAATGTATGTTTCAGCTGTGATGAGTGGATGCTGCAGATGTGGTGTTTATGTGGGCTTCCATCAATGCGCTCTGCTTTTAGCGAAGTGCCTTTTACATCTGCCAGAACAGCTGATTTTTAGATAATGTGTGCGTGTGTGTGTTTATTGTATGGATCAACATTGTTCACACTACATAATGGAAGTTCATACAAACTCTACTATTAAAGACCACCTTGTCTTTAATAGTGCAGGGAGACAATGATAACATACCCACACAATTGTGGTGATATGGCGACTGAGAGCTTGGAAGCTTCAAGTGTAAAGAGGAAAGACCAGCAATAGCACCCTGGGAGTACTTATGTCAAAACTAGAACAATCCCCAAGAAGGCATTCAGATGTGTTATACGCCAAACAGAGCCGTGATTAAAATGATCAAGAATTTGTTTTATTGGCAATTATTAAAAACAAGACATTAAATATAAGAGCCATTAATCTAATCACACATACTGTTACCATCAACTCAGAGCGGCACTTATCACTACGCAAATGAACTGGCAGATACACCAGTTCACATGTGCTTCTTAACCTCTGCACACACCGAGCTTAAACTGGAAGTGCATAAATAACCACAGCACATGGAAGATGATCCCACCACCACATCAAATGGTAAAAGCGCTTTACTTAGTCCGTATGGACCCCAAAGCGCTTTACACCACATTCAGTCATTTGTGTGTGGCAAGCTACATTGTAGCCACAGCCGCCCTGGGGCGCACTGACAGAGGCGAGGCTGCCAGACACTGGCGCCACCGGGCCCTCTGACCACCACCAGTAGGCAACAGGTGAAGTGTCTTGCCCAAGGACACAACAATTGAGACTGTCGGAGCCGGGGCTCGAACCGGCAACCTTCCAATTACAAGACAAACTGCCAACTCTTGAGCCACGATCGCCCAGCAAAACAGAAAGGAAGGAGGTTTAGAGCTATGATTAAAATAATATTTACAGCCTTTCATAAACCTCACATTCAAAACAGTCATACAACTTTAAAGTAGGCCGAAGACCTGACACATTACACAAAGTATAAGAAAACTTTCTGGATCACCACAGAACATCCAAGTTAGTTCTGGTTGAGACAAAGCAGACTAGGTTGTTAACTAGTGCCCAACCAGTTATTGAAATGGACACAATTCTTTTTCAGACATGACCCACAAAGTAACAGGGAAACATCAAAAACAACATCAAAAGGAAGAAAAGCAAAAAGGCAAGGCAGCAGCACTTCTGTAGCCTAGGACAAAGTAGCAGTGATGCCCCACTGTAAGTCTACTGGCCACTCACCAAGGCCCAAACATCCTGTGATGCACAGTAAAAGTAGTGTTAATATTAAAGATGATGATAACAGGAATAAAGGTTGTTATCAGCTAGAGTAACATACTGATCAAATGTTAGGTACAAGCAGCCAATACAGGGCTCCCCCAGCTATGACCTATAATCAAAACACATGCTTATCACCAAGTGAAATAATTACACTTGCACCTCAAAAGAATAAATCATATACCAGCAATAATCTGTAAAAGGAAGGCTTTCAGTAAAATAGGAATCCACAGGCAATTTCTAGAAAAATGCCCGATCAGCAACAATGTAACCCATTCAAACCGAGGCAGCAGCTGCATAAACGACACTACCTGCGACAGCTATAGGTGGCATCAGGTGAGTGAAAACCCGGATGCGTACAGTAACAGGAGAGCAAGAGAAAGAGAAGTTCAGATAGCAGCTATTATTTATAACATGACCACACAATGCAATTGGCCAGCAAACAAGCAATTAAGCAGTGCAACACTGAACCAAATATTCATTCAGAATGCTGAATTTAACTGAACTGATTTGAATATCTTGTTATTATCTCCTCCACTGTCCTCCAGTCAACAATGAAATAATGTTTCTCCTAAATATGTATATAAATAATTATCCCATCACCAGAGGAGACACTCTACCATTTCATCCAACCTACTTCAGAATTCCTCCCCATTCCTCTCAGAATTCCTTCTAACAGACCTGTTGTGGTCAGCTAGAAATGAAACAGCCACACATCTCGCTGAAGGATAATCTAAATTTATTTTGTATAAGGTAAGCAGTCAAGCGAAGATTGTGCTGCTGGTGATGTACGTGGGTGGAAGAAGGTTCAGCGAAGGAGGACATTCACTGCAGTGCAATTCAATTCAGATCTATTTATATAGCACCAAATCACAACAACAGTTGCCTCAATGTGCTTTATATTGTAAGGTAAAGACCCTAAAATAATACATAGAACCCCCCCCCCCCCAAATCAGATGGACCCCTATTAACAAGACAGTGGAGACAGTGGGAAGGAAAAACTCCCTTTTAACAAGAAGAAACCTCCAGGAGAACCAGGCTCAGGGAGGGGCGGCCATCTGCAGGGGCCAGTTTGGAGGGGGTGAGGGGAAGAAGACAGTGCCAATGCATAATGTAAGAGAGCAAGAGATTAATAATAACCAATTATCAAATGCAGAGTGGAGAATAAACATCGACATGCAAAAAGTTGGCGTGACAGATGCTAGGCATAGGATGAAATGGAAGCAGGTGATTCTGTGTTGACCCAGTAAAGACAGCAACCAAGACCACAACCAAGCTAATGGTTTAGAAGCTGACAACAACAGTTTTTATAATTAATGTGGTAATAAAGTCAAATGGCTATGTTATGGGTGTGCAGGTTGCAGCCCCAAATGCATACAGACTTCTTCAACAATTAAACGAAAATAATTAAACTCCATTACAAATAGCAGCAACAAAACTAAGCACTAGAGATAAATACTGAGAAAATACACAAAGATAAAAAAAAATTCTAATCAACAAACATACAAGAAATCCAACAGATTATTTTCTATAATAAGTTTAATAACTCAGCAACCCTGTGTCTAAGACCCATGACAGCTATTGAAATGTGAAATTGCAGAACAGATCAGACTCTGAACAAAAATCCCAAAACAGAACGTCATTTTTATAAAGCACCAAAGAATTCTAAAGCTGCCTACAAATTCACTACTGTAAAAGTAATAATTTACTATGCCTTTATATCTTTTCTTCTAATAACAGAAGCAGTTTACATTTTTTCTGGCGTAATTAAAGGCTCAAGTGTTCTTCTCTTATTCAAGGAGAGGAACGCTTTAAAGTGCTGTTTTCACATAATTTTTTTTTAGTTTTCCCTCAATAAATGAAATAAACTATTTTTAAGAACCGCAGTCACTGTTAAAAGCAACAACACTGAAACTTTTCCACATAAATGCCAGACCATAAAAAATCGTGGCTGGGACGCTGTCACTCACACGTGTCTGAGCAGTAACTCACATAAAGGAAAGTTGTTTAGTGTCAGGACTTGACAAGACTGCTTGTGCTCCTCTCCCGTTGGTCATTATTCACTCTGACAAGTAAGCTACGTGTAATGAACAACTTTGGTCCGGTGTTGGAGCTGAAGCTAAGCCTGTCCTAATTTGAGATAAAGACAGGTTATTGATCAATGGTCTTAAACAATTAGTTCTCTGTCTGGAATTCTGGTATGCAACAAATACATTAGGCAGTATGCTGAGGCTGCAAGAAGAAAGGCAGAGGCAAGGTGTAGATAAAGTGGACAGGTCGGCTGCTCAGCAGAAACAAACAGCTGGGCTATTTTTGCACACTTACACTTTATGTAGCCCTGTGCTGGTTGTCTGTTATACGTTACATGTAGCACCATCTTGGAGGAACGTCTTGCTTTACTGCACATGGTTGAAATGACAATCACACCACTTGACTTAACCCAAAAGGACCTGCTGGCCTTTATAAAGAATGTAGGTTGGCTTTACTCTTCTGTCCATTTTAAATCCTAATAATTGTTAATTTGCTTAGAACAAGCAGTATAGCTCGAAGGTTTCAGGTATTTGTATGTTTAAAAGCTCAGTAAGAGGAACCAAATAAAGTACAAAATACTTAGCATAACAAAAACACTATGAAAATAGTTGCGATATCTTCAGAGTGCCTATGGTTTAAGGCAGCTCACTGTGTAAGTGTCTGGATGAAGCAAATGTTAGTGCTTTGATAAGTGAAAACTATATAATTCACATAATCGTCTCAATAATCTCTATGGATATTTAAATCTGGACCAACGTGCTGAAGCAACATTTTTATCCGCGAGTCTCACTCACTACTTGAATAATCACAAACAACAGTCATACAACAAACTTGATATTCTTTAAACCTTAATACACATACATCTTTATCAAAAATCAAGAAAAGACAAATTGAAATCTGCCACAGAAAAAAATAAGCAACAAAAAACCCTAAAAAAGCAAATGTCACTCATAAATCCCGTCACGTTGTTTTCTCACAGTGAGGCCACATGATTGATGGGCAACATCTCTGCAAAGACAACTAAACTCCTTTTTCTGAAAACGCGCTTGTGATGAGATGTCGCAATCTTTTTTTGGCTGTTGAACTTTCATTGACAGCTTTCATTCATGCAAGAAAAATAACCTCTCTGCTGTTTCTGTGATTTTAAAAGAAAACACGATTTCTCTGCTGAGGAAAACAAGCAGGCTTAAAATGGTGTGAGACTCTCCTTTGGGTGCTGCAGTATATTAGCAGTGAGTGAATGATGCAGATTATAATAACATGAGATATCTAATAATTCTCATCAATAAAAGACCTTCAGGACTGTTCTTGCACTGCCCTTTCAGTCTGCCTCTGGTAGCGCACATCTGGTAATTTCTTTTAGTTTAAGTGTGAATATTAAAGACTCATTGCCCCCTTTGAGCTTTGAAACTGTCTCTGGTCCAAGAAACCTTTCACCACACTAAGGACTAAGGTTGTACTTACCGGTGTAGCAGATGAAACACTTAAAAAAATCGTTTGTTTTTCTTTTCTTCGTGGTTAAGAATAAAACAGCGACCCTTATTAACCACTTGTCTCAAAATCCTTGAACTTGTGGCGGTGTAGATAAATGGGACCTCTGGGGTCCATATGTTGTGTAGATGGGTTTAAGAGAGAAGTGGAGAGAGAGAGAAGAGCAGTGTGTGCTTTTGTATGTAGCGTTTGTACTTAACGCCTTGAAACGCTGGGATCCACCACACCAGTGGCAAATTCCTCAATGACAGGAGGGTTGTCCAGATTTTAAAGCACAAAGAGGATTTTTGCTGGCAACAGCTCTACTTCACACCTGATAACGGTGTCATTGTCTCCGAGGTCTTTCCTCACATATGAGAAGAGCTTCCTCTAATCTGAGTAAACCCCGGGAGTTCCAACTTTCAGCCATTTTTTTCTGCACTACCCTGGAAGACTTTAATCAGTAGTCCTGTTCAGACATTAAGGAGTAGCTGCTTCACTCGGTTGTTTTTGGCTGTCAATCTAATATGAGCTGCGGTCTTATCAAAGAATAACAGCATGTAGCACCAGATAATTAACTATAAAAGGAGTATACACACACCTTTCCTCTGTGGCTCATATCACACAAAAATGAAAGTCCTTTTCATTTTGGTAAAGATAGCTATGCAAATAAATGCAGTCTGGTTTTTTGTTTGAAGGCCAGCAGTCCAGAGATCAAAATGTGAGAGCACAAGCTGAGCATGCCTTTATTTCATTCCTCCAAAACTACAGGTTTACAAAAGTGAGTGCAAAATTACAGGTTGTTAAGAACGTTAACATTTCGCTTAGGGTGAATCTGTGTATGACATTCACCAGAACAATAACAGGCGCGGGATGCGTGGGCACGGCAGAGATTAAGGGAGACTGCGAGAGAGGGGAGAAAATGGAGGCATAGAGGAGACGGTTGGTGAGAGACGGGGTTGCAATAAAGATCAAACATGTAATGATAAGGAGGGGCTGATAAGGAGGGAATCAAATTTCTTGAGAGAAATTCTTGAGAGTGATTAGGGCACATACAAATTCATGAGTATCCATATTTTTAGCTGCATTTAACCTCATAGCTCTCATCACGTTTTCATCAGCATATTCCCTCCCATCCTTCACCCCTCTTTCCCCACCATAGACTTTTTTGTTCACTACTAACAGCTGAAGTGCCCACGTGGCTCTCTCTGATGGATTCTGGCATGTGTGCGCATGACGTCATTCATCGCCCTCTGTCTCTGTCGACTAATTGGACCCTGTCCTCTTTGTGGCCTTTAGAGACTCAGACATAATTAAAGCAGAGAGACGGGAAGTGTCAAGTTCAGGGCTGCTAACCACACCCTCCTAATTGGTGAGAGTGAGAGGTGGAGGTCAGGGCACTGAGTTGTAGGAATGGTTGGATTTCGATGCCTCTGTGGTTTTCTCTATCAGTTGTGACTGGCACTTAAATGTTACGGGAAGAGAATAGTGATGGTAATGAACCTGGAGTGTGTCTGATGCATAATTATCAAAGACTGAACATGCACAGTCATAAGCAATGAGATGATGTGGGTTTAAATGAGCTCATGTTCACAATAGTTACGCTTTTGTATTACTCGGGTCTTATTTTCTATAGCTCTGGGTGTCGTTTTTATCACCACTGATAACTTTGCGTATTCCAAAAAATCTCCGTTAGGTTTTAAACATGCTTGGTGTGGCTTCATTTGAATAATTCCTCCAATATCATGAGAGCTGTTGTATTTTTGATGTCCTCATAAAATGGCACTGTTAAGTTAACATCATGAGATGTGTTACAAAGTACTCTCCCATTCCTATTTATATGTTTCGAGATCTTCCAGCCTTCTGCATGCAGTCACTTACCAAGTGATGCCAATCAAGTCTTTGCGGGTTTAGTGCTTAGGCTTAAGGGTGAAAACTGGGATCCAGCAAACATAAAAAGACACAAAGACAGAAAAACAAGAAAAACATAGAGCAGAAAATCAGCAGAAACACATTGGAAAGGCAGGAAGCTGTGGCACAAAGCCTCCTGAATCTGTACAGCATATTAAGTCATCTATCTGTAGACGGTCTTTAATCCCCCCAGAGAGAAACATCTTTCAGTTAGCCTGATTATGCCCATGCTTGCTAACATTGCACATTGTTTCCTTTTTATGTAGTGTGCTTAGGAAATGATGGGAAAGGAGGGTCCCAAGCCCCGACAATTAAGCTTTGCAGTCTACATCTCAGCCCTTCATATGGTGTTGTACTTAGACTGTCACCTTCTCTGCTCACTCCTTTACTGCGTAGCTGCAACCACATTTGCAGCAGGAACAGCTTTTGCCATCATGAGAAACAGTTGCTGTACCCATACCATTTCAAAAGCCCCTTTTTAGAGAAGGAAAGTGGAAAGCTTGGTCCTTACCTTTAAAGTAAGCTGCTCTGTAGCCAGATCTCAGCGATTGACCTGTTACTGCCGAATTGGCGAATCGGCACCATGAGCTGTAATGAACCAGAATTACTCTTCAAACACAATCATCCTCTCCTATTTTAATGCTATGTTTTTTCACTCTCAGCCCCATCCTTGGTGTCAGTAAACACCGGCTCTGTCAGCCTTGCTTTAATGTTGTGTATGAGCCAATGCATGTGATGCTTATCTGCACAGATGGCACATTTGGTGCCAGATATCATGACCAGCTAGCTGCATAACACAGCTGCCAAAGTGTATTACAATGCCCACTCACTGTCATGGACATGTTGTGTTGCAGAACAGGGTCCTTGTCGCATTTTAATGGGAACTGGGACTCCCTTGAGATGAAAACAAATAATTTAGCCTGCTCTCATTCGTCTATTGATCTTGTTTATGTTTAAGCAAGCTCAGGTGATGGGCTGAGGCCCTTGCTGTTGACAGGGATTCAGAGATAAAGAGAGGTTAAGAGCTTTTATTTTGCACTCTGCATGGTATTCAGGCTGGGGAGAAACCCTCTTGAGACCGACTGGCCTCCATGTGGATTTAATCCAATTTACAGAATGCTGCCACTGACTAAGCACCAATCTCTTTCCTTTCACTCTTACAAAATAAGCGACCTCAAAACAAGGTTCCTGGAACATAAAACACCTAGGCGCCGTGTCTTTTGCTTTCACCAGTGCATTACATCACTCGGACTGGTAAATCCCTGGATTTTTACTGGAAGCTCGTTTAATGAGGTGTAGCTTTGATGGGCTAGAGAATTACTTCAATCTCCAAGGTCTAAATGATCACCTACTAATCACTATTGAACAAGAAGGTATGGAGAGAAGTCATAGAACAGATGATGGGAAATAATGAGAATTATGATGATAATTCATGAAGGACAAAGACACAGAATTGAGAGTGGGAAAAGGCGAACAAGAGGACCACGCTGAAACTGAAAGGGAGTAAAAGGAAAAAGGAAGAAAAGATAAGTGGCATAAACTTACAAAAGAATGATTTGCCTTGTGATCTTTATTCAACAGAGGCCGGTGAATTTCATGAAAAAATGTTAGCCTTTAGATCCATTCAGAAAGAAAGATACAGAGCAGAAGTAGTTAAAAGGCACTTTATTAAATTAAAAAAACTACTTAAAATAAAATAAGTTTTATGAAAAATGAGAAATTAAAAAAACCCAAACTCAAGGCCACTGTCTGCCTGAGAGAGGCTCAACTGAAGAGCCCAGATACCACCTTTAGTAATAAGTCAGGAGTTGTTAACCATTAGCAGGGTCTCAAGTAGCAGTCGCGCTTGTAGGGAGTTAGTAGATTTTAGAGGAGTCAGGCTGAAGTCAGACTCTTTAATGCTTTGAAAAACAAGAAGAATTATTCTAAATCTCACAGGAGGCCAAAGAAGGTGTAATGTGGTCTCCTCTCTTACTATTAGTACAAAGTCTGGCAGCAGAATTCTGAGTTAAATACCGCCTATGTACATGCTTTGCCTGCTAATACCAGAGTTACATCAGATGATTTATGGCTTTACTGCATGCACATCATATATGAATTTACAGAAAGTAGTCAGTTTGCTTAGCATAAAAACATGAAGAAATGGTGAGTAATTCAAAATAGGCTATAATTGGCCATTTTACCATGTCTGGTTTCAGATGTATGAAATAAATTAGTTTTTCTGCTGCTGCAGGCACAAGCGTTAATCTTGTCATCTAAGATATATAGCTAATGAGCATCAGGACCTATAAGCATGGCACAAAAGACAATACTAGAAAGCAAATATCAGGCTTCACAGACCTGTCAACCTGGCAGGCGAACAAAAACAAGAAGCAACCGGGAGAAGCAGAATCTACGTATCAGGTGAGGTTAAAAAAAAGGCAAGATAGAAACAGATTGCTGGAGACCATGGCATAAACACAGGTGAGCTTAGCATACTGACCCTGAGAACACACTCGGCATCTGATGGGGCTGTGGAGTTAATCGCATCCACTCAAGATGAGCTTTTCCACCAGATGCTGGCTAGCTACTCAACAACCCCACAGACACATGTTGAGTGTGTTTGTGTGTTTTAAAGAAAGCCCTTGAACAGATAAGAAGAGCAGGAAATTGAGCATAAAGTATCTGATACATTTTCAAAATAAAATACAACCTGTTCAGGCTTCATTGTCAGCTTGTGAAACGCTACTTTCAGCTGCTCCCTTAGTGCATGCCACAGCAGGAAGATTTTTCCACCAACCCCAAAGAGGTTCCTGGAATCAAACCAGGAATCTTTCACTTCTTAGGCAGTTACTGACTGTCATTAGTATAATGGTTGGAGGAGAGTGGCACTGGTGGGTGGAGCAAGGTTTGGATGCTAAAGTGTCCAATAGCTTTATTTAAGGAGACAACTTTTCCTGAAGAGTTTTTCTTTGCCTTCAAAATGCCAGAGTATTGAACCCTGCGCATTAGCCTGGAGAGTGCAGTGGACTACACTGTTTACTTTGCAAAGCACTTTGGGCATGTGGGGCAACACACATTTCCTGCTAAATACAGAAGCACAGCAGAAGACAAACCCCGAGTGTGTGTTGTGCTGAGAGAGGGAAGCTGAAACTGTGATTTAAAGCTCTGTGAAACTATAGCAAGAACTTTATTTCATGTGGACAACATTCATGGAAAACATCTAAAACTACGATATCTTTTATGAATAAATGGTCATAACGATAGCGCCTCCGAAGGGTGTTAGGATCATCATTATCAAGATGTGGGTGGAATCTCAGTGACATTTGAAAATCAATTTTCCTTAACTTAATTATTAGTTAGATGGGTTTTCGGAAATGATCAGCTGATGAGTACATTTTGCCTCAGGATTGAGTGTGCTGGGTCAGATTTGTGCCTCTTGACTGAGAAAATGGTTATTCTGAAGTTCTTTGAGATGGTAAAGATTTTTCCTCATTTCTGAGGGAAGTGGAAATGTTCTGGCAGGAATTACTTTGATTTATTACATCCCCACTTTCGATCCATTCAGTTCAATCTGCTGAGGAGGACTGTTGTGCTTTTAACTAACAGTGCTATCTGTAAAAGCCACAGGTCTCCTACATCTGTTAGGTTTTATGTCAAATTAGCATTTGATTAAATGAATTTTCTGACTAAGAAAGCCACAGAGAGAAAACCATTGTCTGAAAATTGAAGAAATGTAAACGTCATCCCTCAGGGACATGCAAATAGAATAAGAGCACATACTGGCTTTTATTCATTTCTATTGGGTGACAGAGGTAATTGAATTTGGGCTGGAAACCATTAAGATTATTTATGACTGCCTTTCTTTAGAGAAAACACGAACATTGAAAGAGAGCCCCGTTTGGCTGTATATTTCTGCACGACCAGTAAAGGCCATGAAGCATATTCTGCTCACCCAGTGGGTGATTTTAAATCTCTTTTCCTGCTTTTTGTGTAAAAATAGAAGAGTCTTAGGTTTTAAAACATACAGAAAAATAGGCGCTCTGATCTACTTAGCGTTTGAATTCAGTTACATGTTCCTGTCAAGCCAGCCAAATCCCACCTGGCCTTCAGCATCAGATGATCAATACAGGAGTTTAAATTTAGCTCATTCAACACTTTCACGGTGACTTCATTAAGCTCTCACACACACAGCACACTGAATTTCTGGCCTCATAGGTGCTGTACTTCACCACACAGGTAATTTGAGGTCATTGTACTTTCATTAAGTTCTTCCATTATATACACTTTACTGTTCAAGGCCTCTGTATTTGTACAGGAAGTACTGTTCCACCATATCTATCGCAGGAGTGTATTTTTGAATCATTTTTCAAATTAAGATTTTATATTTTGTGAAAAAAACGACAACAGATAAAACAGATGTCCCAAACTATAAATTATGTCTTTACCCATGCTCAACTTCATGAAATACCACTTATTTCTCTCTCAGTTTCCTGACTACAACAGTTTCACACTAACTAGGGGCCATTTTTCTTCATTAAATCCTCTTCTAATTTTTGGATAGTGTTAGTACTCATATGCTATTTTCAGATATCAACTGAAACCCTGAACGTTTCTTTACTTTAGCCTACAGAATGTCTGATGCAGTCCTATCAGACCTGCCAGCTCTGTATCATGCTGTATAGCACCCATATATGAATACTGCAGGTAGCAAGTGTGTGGGTGGCATTGTGGTGCAGTTGTTAGCACTGTTGCCTCACAGCAAGAGACTACAAATCTTCTGGTTTCTGGGGCCTTTCTGTGTGGGCTTTGACTGTGTGGGCTATGTGGCGTCCTCCCACATTCCACAGACATGCATGTCAGGTTAATTGGTGATTTTAAATTGGCCGGGGATATGAGGTAGATAAAGCACTATGGAAATGTGTGGCTTAATGTGGCTCTAAAGCCCTTTGAGTTCTCAGTAAGATCAGAAAAGCTCTATATAACACACTATCCTGGCAGCTTGCTCACCTAGACCAAACTTATTATGTCCTGCTCTGTGCTACATGTGAAAGCTTATTCCCAGGAAAATGGCTATAGTGTCAAGATATTTTTAAGAACTTACCTGAAAAGTTTGCCGCTCCTTAGACCTGAAACAGACAGATAATGTTTGGTGCAAATCTAGGTAAAAATATAGTACTTATCAGAAACATTTACTAAAACTGCAGGAAATAGTTTTTGGGCATCCTGCAAGTACACATTTTTATTTATCAGAAAATTCAGAGTCAAATTTACTCAAGTAACACCTGTCATACGAATAGCAGCTGTGGCTGTGTGTGTCAGCATCTAGCTATATGCCAAAGCTGCCATGCACTTTATCAACATGACTTCAATACAAAATAAATGGCTGAGTTATAAATTCTCTCCTTGCACATTTGTCTTTAGGAGTAAAGGCTGTAACCATGCTGTAAAGCTGAGCAGTTTAAATTCCCAGGAGGAGACACAAATCCCTTTGGGACTGCATCAGGAAGGGCTTCTGGTTTAAAAATCTACCAAATAAAACATGCAGCACTACCTGCTTTGGCAACCTCTTGTGAATAAGGGCACAGCCGAAACTTGCAGTTATTTAAACATGGGGGTCACAGAGGAATGGTGAAGGGTTTCCTCAAGTAACCCAGAAGGTTAGGAGGAACTGCGTCACAATTAGCAGATAAAAGTATGTCAAGTAACATTTTCGCCTCAGGACTTTTACTTGTAAGGTTCTGTATTTCTGTGATATTGATATGGCGAGCACTTCTTACATCACTGAATAATTGATGCTCGGACAGACAGACAAGTCATTTCAGAATACAGAGAGTTTAATTTACTTGATATCTGTCTCTCTTCAGGGAATCCTTTGTTGTAAGTACTAAGCAGTGTTTGTAGTTAAAATAAAACCCTACATAGTGGATCAGCTCTAATATAATTGGCAAATAAAGTAATTTAGCTATTTGTGGATGTATTCCTTTATCCGTGATGTGCACAACTCTATTTGAAGCCACAGGAGATTCTCTCATTCTATTTTGCCTCCTATGAAACTGGCAGCACAGACTCGAAGGCAAACTCTAGCTTAAGCTACATCATTCTGGGGCAGTTAATACATGACTTTCCCTGTTTCTCTAATAAACTAAATTAAAGACTTCATTAATTCGTACACCAGGTTCTTTTACTTTAATCCATTTCATATGCAGCGTTGCTCTGACATATGTATAAATGCCACAGCTGGAAATATGCAATTTCCATTTCTGGAAAATGGCTGTGCAGACTGAGAAATCAACATCATCCTTCCTTCAAAAGCTGATGCCTCATTTATTTCTGTAATTACATGAATGGTGTTTAAGAATCAGTGCTGGAAACACGTTCCAGTATGATGGATATACCATTTGCCTACTTCTTGTCCTCTTGCGGGAATGTCTGACATGTTTATCTCTGACCTCTTTCTAGTTCTAGGGTGAAGGGACAGTAATTCAAAATCATTTTTCAAGGAGACATTGGTGTCTCCTGATAAATACAGAATGTCACCTTGAACCAAAAGCACAATTTCAGACAGGGAAAATCACGGCCATCTGTTGCCCAAGCATTTTTCTAACTATTCACTTTGAAAGGCTTTTTATATCATTTCACCGACCTGCCATTGTTTGTAAATGGTCTGTAATTTGCCAGAGTACAATATAAACTGACACAACCACTCCACTGCCTTCAAATATACAGCAATCACCATTGCTGAAACATCTGTCACAGGAGAATAGTACCTGCCAAAAAGGATTGCTAGTCCCTTTCTAGATGTTTTCTTTACGTCTTTATGGTAAATATGAAATATGCTACAATAACGCAATTGATAGCATCAGAGCTTTGGCAGATTTTTGGAAAGCATCACATTTTCAAGAACAATCTGGATCCGTTTTTATCTCTCTTGACAGTACTCATGCTGCAGATTAGCTACATATAAATATACATGATACAAATGACACAAGGGGCAAATGATTTTCAACTAACTTGAAAGGAGATTAAAAAAATGGATAACATGTGTTGCTCAGGTGCTGGGCAAACTGTTTCCCTGCTTAGAAGACGTTGCAGTGATATTAGGCAAAGCGCCAACCAGACGTTGGGAGTGGAGCACAGGGACAGCTTGGGTTCAGGAGGAGTGCTTCCTCCAGCCAGGATTCAGAGTATGAAACTATGCAGCTACTCAGTGAATATAAAAGAAAATGCTGTCTTGATTTTGCTCTGTTCAAGTCTTTGAAAAATCCTTGAGCACATCCCGCATGCATTTCTCTCCAATTTAGACGAGAAGTCATCTCAATACAAAGATGACACGCGATACGTGTACTCATCAAGTGAAAACACAACATTAGATGCTACTATTTTCTTTGTACTGTCACACCAAAAAGTTCCCTTCAAATCTTTCGGTCTTGGTTTGATCTATAGGCATAACAATGAAGACGGAAGAAACAACCAGGTTACCCACAGCAGCATATTTTATTGGATCTTGACACACATAGTATGCAGTTGTATTGTCGTTCTTTGGGAGTTCTCAATTGTACTGAGCAGTATTTAAAGTATAGTAATTTAATAGTATTGACTATTTACTTATTTATTTAACTCGCATGATTTATTTGTAGATAAATCTGAGCAACTGGCCATCCACTGTGGAATATTGGAACTTGCACATAAAAACAAGCAGTTTTGCATTAACTCAATTCTTCAATTTATCATTTTAATGGTAAAGTTTATTTAATTGGTCTCTACAGCCATACCATAATACTTTCTTCAGGAATTTCATTTCTTAGGAACTTGCAAAGAAAAGCGTCTGGACTTCTTTAAGTTGCTTGAAGATGTTTCACCTCTCATCAAAGAAGCTTCTTCAGTTCTAGAGTCAAATGGTGAAACCTCGCCCCACCCTATCATGTGATTTCCTGAGGTCAGATGGCCCAGGATGCAGGATGTGAGTGGGCATTAAGGCATCTAGGAAGGGATCTCAGAACTGGATTATAGATGGCAGACAGTTGGTGCCGTAAGCCCCCGCCTCTGTTCAAAGATGGTCGCTCACAGTGGACATAGATGCTTCTTTCCCTCCTCTTTCAAACCATCTGTCCTCTCTGTCCAAAATGTGAACATTGGCATCCTCTAAAGAGTGACCTTTGACCTTTAAAAGCAGATGGACTGCCGAGTCTTGTCCCATGGAGGTGGTTCTTCTATGTTGTGCCATACGTTTGTGAAGTGGCTGTTTGGGCTCTCCAATGTAGAGGTCTGGGCATTCCTCGCTGCACTGACTGAGAACTTTCACAGGCATTTGCCTTTCTTCTTCTTCTTCAAAAAAAAATTAAATATAAATCTATATATATATAATATAAAAAAATTTTTTAATTTATGAGTTATATAAAAAACAAACATATTTGGGTCAGACAAGGTCAAAAAAGCTATTCAGAAGTACAGAGGTTTCCTTTCTCCAAAGCAGTAGCACTTATTATGATATGATTCTTACAAATCAAATCTAGTTTGTTGCAATGTGATAAAACAGAGTACATTAATGTCACCAGAGGCTTTAATGCAGAAGTCATAACAGGACATTTGTTTAAATTTTGTTACCAACTTTTATTAAGGTGGGACTGTTTAATCTCAAAACACAAGACAAAGGACAGAGTTTCTCCATACATGACATCACAGCATCACCTGATGGTTTGGGTTTGGGGCTCCATTTTGCCTTCAGAACTCAAGGGTTATTTGTGGCACAGATTCAACAAAAGATTTGGTCCATATTTATCACACAGCAGATTTGTCAGCCGTGCATGCACGATGGAAATCTGCTGTTCTATTTCTTTCCCAAGGTGTCATTGTCCTTGGATCTTTGACCCTAGGTTTTTGCATTTTTTGTCAGTTCTTGATTCCTTCTGGTTTTGACCATGATCCTTAGTCTTTGGGTTGAGTTAGTTCTTAGTTTTCTATTTGTAAAGTTGTTGCTTTAGGTTAGTTACTTGTTTATTTCATCATGCTCTTCACGGTTTTCTAATTAGGCTTATTGTGTTCCTCTTCATGTTGTTTAGTTTGTTCCTTTTGTGTTTTCATTCTCTTCCTTCTATCTTCTCTCTGGGTTGTATTTTGTCTTCCTACGTTCCCCGTGTCAGGTTATCTAATTCCAGATTATTTGTATCTTACTTTTAATTTGTCAGAGTTTTATTTCCTCTGGTCTCATGATGTTGTCTTCAGCTGTGTTCCCCACCCATTTCCACATCTCTTATTATCTCCTGTATATATTATCTCAGCCTTCCTTTGTCCCTTGTTGTGTTGTCCATGAAGCTGTACGTCACATTCTTAGTGGTTTGTGGTGTTTGTCTTCCTTCACCTTTTTCTTTATTTGGTTTATTTTCTGGACTATTGGTATTGAAAACCTGCTTTCCATTTGGATATACTGTATTCAGTCATTGTCATTTTCAAGAAATACTATGTTAAAAGGTGCCTTTTCCTGTTGGATTCGGGCATCAGACAGTGGGCACACTGTGGTCATAAAGCAATAGACATGGTTAGAAACAATACTCAGGGAACAATGTTCAGTTCGTACCAAGGGGCTCGCACCAAAACAAGAAAATATCCCCATCACCCTTACACCACCACCAGCAACAGTCTGAACTGTCTATTCAAGGCAGGATGAATCCATGCTTTCATCTTGTTTATGGCAAATTTTTACCCTACCATCTGAATGTTGAAGCAGAAATCAAGATTCATCAAATCAGGCAAGGCTTGTCAAATCATCTGTTGTCCATTTTTGGTGAGCACATGCAAATTGGAGCCTCTGAAGTCAAAATTTTCACCCAGAGAAATGCCACTAACTGGATGTTTCAGTGTAAAACCTTGAGATAGCTGTGTGGGAACAGCTGAGTAGACCAGGTCGTCTGGAACAAAGAACCGTGCTATGTTCAAAGTCACTTAAAATCGCCTTTCTTCCACATTCTGATGCTCAGGTTGAACTGAACATATCTACTCACCTACATGCTTTGGGTTGGTGCCCTGTGATTGGCTGATTAGATATTTGCTTAACGAGCAGTTGAATAGGTAATGCTAAAAAAGTACCTGGTGAGTGTACGGTTCTGCGAAAAAGTTTTTGCCCCTTTCCTAATTTCTTAGTTCTTTAAGTATTTGTCATACTCACATATTTCAGACCATCAAATACATTTTAATGTTTGACAAAGACTAGCTTATGTCAGGTTGGGTATCAGACGCCACCTCTCTGGGGACACCTCAGGCCCTCCAAGGTTTGGAGGCCTATCTCCACCCACCACCACTTCCCCTGCCGGTGGCGGACTCCCTCAGGTGTCGGTGTGTTGGTGGTTCTTTGTGTCTGGGGGTGGGCGTCCGGGTACACACCGGCTCACTCCTTGGCGGCCGCTTGTCGGGGCCTGGGGCCTGGGGCTCGCTCGGGCCCCTTTGGAGGTGGGGTGCCCCCGGCCTCTCGGCCTGGGGCTCGGTCACTCAGGCACAGCTGGGGGCCGGCGGAGCTCACGGGCGCGTCACTGCAACTCCCCCTGGCTTCTGCTCCGCGGCTGCTGGGCTGAGCCCTCATCTGGGACTCTCCTCAGCTCTTACTGGAACAGTGGCGCGGCTGCCCCTCTGTTGGTCTTCCTGGTCTCTTGTGTTCTGGGGGCCTCTGGATGTGGTTTTATCTCCCCAGTACCTGTTCGACATCTGAGGACGGTGCTAGTTTATTGTGATGGTGCTTTGTTTTCTCTATTATTATGTTGCTCTTTGTTGTTTGCTGTCTCCTCTGTTTGTTTTTTTTTTTGTTGTTTTTTTCTCCATACAGGTGACCCAGGAGTTTTTTTTTTTTTCTCTTTTTTTTTTCTCTCTCCTCCCCCCCCTTCTCACCGTCTCTCTCCCCTTTGGTTTTCTTTCTTTCTCTATTCATTCCCCCTGTCCTATTTATTAAAAAAAAAAAAAAAATGACAAAGGATGAACTGAAGCTCTGCCATCACGTAATGTCGCATACTGCTGTTTCTGATGTCATTTTAGAAAAAAAAAAAAAAAGACAAAAAATGAAAAATTCTGTTTTTAAATGATGATTTCATTTGTCAAGGGAAAAAAGCCCTCTGAAGCCACACAGCCTTGTATGAAAGTGTAACTGCCCTGCTAACCCTAATAACTGGTTGTGGCACACTTAGCAGCAAAAGCTGTAATTAAGCATTTGTGATAACTGCCAGTGAGTCGTTTACATTGCTGTGGAGGAATTATAGCCCACTCTTCTCTTCAGAATCGTTTAAAGTCACCATTCCAAGCAGTTTTCAAGCATGAGTGGCCTTATTAAGTCTTTTTTTTTTTGAGCAACTGGGAGTTGGACAGTGTATTCCTGATTATTGTCCTGCTGCGTTACCTTTAAGCCAAATGTAATGGGAAAGAATTTTCCAAAAAGTTCTGGCGACTATTAGACGAGCCTTGAAACTCTTCCATGGATGCCGTTTTTGCCCAGTCTGTTTCTTACTGCTTAACTATGAAGATCCTAAGCGAGGCGAATAAGGCCTGCAGTTCTTTAAATGTTGTTCTGGGTTCTTTTGTGACAGGGAGCATGTGGTGTTGATGTGCTCTTGGAATCATTTTGGTAGGACAGCCTGGGTGGAAGGCCTGGGAAGGTTCACCACCGTTCACCACAATTACTAAATCATTATTTAAAACAGCATAGTGTATTTACTGAGGTTATTTTGGTCTGACATTAAAACTTTATTTTCCATTTTCCATGGCAGTGTATATTTTTGATATGGAGAATGCATTTCAAGTGTGTTAGTATCAAGTAAGTCATTTGTGTAGGTTCTCAGACATCCAGCTCAAATCAAAGGAACTTGGCAAGGAAGTCCAGTCACTGTCTTTCCAAGCTCCTTTAACTTTCCTTTAAGTTAGTTCTTAAAGACACGTTTTGTGGTGTTCTTAAGTTAATCATGCTGGTGTGGTCCTCATTGTTTGGTATGTCTACAATATGCATACATTTATAGAAGTAACATTTCCTCTGCTCGGAATGGATAGGAATACATCTTCCTATAGGAAAAGTTATGTTTCCATACTGCATGAAAGTTTCTGTCCCCCACAAACTTCATTACAGGATTAGTTTACTTCATTCGTAATGAAATGCAGCGTTCTCATTTGACTTTCTAATGTTGTTTATCCCTTGTTTTTTCATTTCCTGTTTTTTTTTATCCTGTCAGCAATAGGGAAGCGTGAACCAAGTGTTGAAAAATCATTTGATTTGGCTTGGATAGGGATAAACAACTTTATCATACTCTCCAGCCACAGATCTGATATGCATGCATGGCTGGAGGATCTCAAATCCTTCCCTCTTTGTGGGTTACTCAGTCAACTGTCATAATAATCTATGTAAAGAATATCCAGTATACTGCAAGATAGCATCAGACTGGCCAACTCTTATTCACCACAGAGAAATGTCAATAAATCTGCTATCTTTGTGCTTTTACTCATTAACCTCTTGGGCTTATCAATGAAAAGATAAAGAATAGTAAATCAAATCGATGCATTTTTTATTTCTTGCTGTTCTGGGATGACGATTCTTGGACTTCACTGAGCTAAATGAGCTAAGCCTATATCTGTTGAATTAAGGTAAAAAAAATAATAAATCTGAATACATGTCAAGCGTATTCTTGTCAATAAGCATTTGAGGTTTCATTCAGCCCCGTCAGATCTTACTTCATCTGTCTCTCACTGCCAGTACTCGATCAGTGCTCTTAATTTGATTGGTTCCCCCAGTACCCGAGTGCGGAGCCAGCCAAATGCTGAGATTATGCAAGTGAGGGGAGGATCTCTGTGCACACAGCTGTGCAGTTTGGTCAGCCATGCTGCGTACATGCTGTAAACTGTTAGTTGACTTAATACTGACAGATGTTGCATTATGACATAAAAATCACAATAAAACTTAGTAACAGTGAAGCACAGCAAAAATGCCTCCATAGGGGCTATGTGAGGACACTGTGCGCAGATCCACATGGCCTACATTGGGTTACCCACATGTACCCTTTACTGACACCAGTTTGGAGTTTGGACCAGAATGTTGCTCAAAAAAAGAGGAAAAAAAGAAGCTATTTTTAACTATTCTGATTCACAAAATGTTACCACATAATTGATTTTTGCATGAGATGCCCTTCGTGACACAACCCTTGAATCATTTTTGTTTCCTGCATAGTTCAAACCATTTTCTCAGGGCAAGCCAACTGTGGTTTCCCCACAGAAAACCCTCAGACGGACCCAGAAGGGCAACGTTTTTATGGGTCCCACATCGACTAGCCAACATGTGTCACGGTCTTTGAAACGCTGTTATTTAACATTTTCTGTTTGACTCTTAGTTAGTTTATTGTTTATGGCATTTTGACCTTTGTAGTCTTCATATCTCCTGGTTAGTTTGCTTATGTTATATTCTCGGGCCGCCTTAGTTTTGCTTTGTTTTTGCTTTGCTTCTTTTCAGTTGATCCCTGCCGTCCCGTGTTCCACGTTAAGTCTGTCTGTGTTAGATGTTCATTTGTTATGCTGAGTTAGTTACTTCCTGTTTTGATAGGCTTTTGGATCTTGTACTTTGTATTTAGCTTTACATCCCTCTGTCATCTCACCGATTAGTTTCACCCACCTCAACTTCAGTTTGGCTTAGTTCCTTATTGCACTGCTTATTTAGTGTTTTTTTAGTCCGTGTGATCCCAACGGTGGGTCCACGCAGACATATTTTCTGGGAGCATCCTCATCAATTGATGCTACTAACAAGAATTTTAATGATCATTTATTGTTTTTATCATATTTTTGGAAATATGTGGTCTGCTCTCAATGTCTTAGCAACAATTCATCACTGTTTGTTTTTTTCTCTTTGTAGTTCAAGCTGAGTAAATTCATTCTAATTCAAATGTAAATTGAAATAATAAGATTTGTTTCTTTGTATTAATATTATTCTTTTATTATATTAATATAGCAAGTGGAGATTCAGTTTGCTTTGTACAAAAATTGCTGGTAGAAAGCGTCCTCCAAAGAGCCACTTTTTCACACTGTTCACACTTATTATGTGCTGTAATAAATGAATAATGGCTTTCTGGAGTTGTACATTGCCACGTGCCATGTGCAAGTCTTTGGAAACCTGTGTTGGCCTGCTGCCCCCCACCCCAAACAGAAAATCAGGAAATTAGTCAGGAAAGTAATAAATAGTTGGACCATACTGACATTGGTAGCAATAAAATGTCTGGCCTTTTGCAAGTACCACAACCTTTTGGACATATAATACTGAAGTAGATGTGGCTTTGAATTAGAGAAGTGTGTGTCTGTGTGTGTTTGTGTGTGTTCAGCTGTTCAAAACCTCATGACATACAGTTGATTTAGAAAGAAGCACATCACATTTTCAAATTTTAAAATCTGGAACCAGTGATGTACTTTGAATATTTGCTTGAAAAATTGCTTAAATGATGAATCACTTGGCAAATGTATTCTCTACTCATTTTCTGCACATCACTGAAAACAGAATTTGAACTAAAGGTTGACTTTAAAGCCGTGTTATGTTTAATTTGACCGTGTCATCAGTTCACGTCTGTAAAAAGAAGATGAATTGATTTCTAAAACTGATGTTTTATGTTAATGTTTCTTCACTCCTCCAGCAATGAAGCAAACTATTCCCCTCTCTCAAGAATGTGATGGGCCACATCCTTGCATCCATCACCATAAGTGGAGCCTGAGTGGCCTCAGGAGCAACCATGGTTGAGTTAAGGTCTATCATTCCTTGTGACAGCCATTTACCTCCACACTGCACCGACTCTCTCTCTGATCAATGAGCAAGACATTGTTGGATAGCCTATAGGAGGGAGGGGCTGTCAGAATGGGATGTCAGAAATACAGAGAGATTTGGGGACTGAGAGAACGAGAGAGAAACTGCTGGATATCTGCTTTGTTTTGAGTTTTCAGTGGCCCCAGGATAATGGTGCTGCTAAAGCTAAATTAAAGCAAAACTGAATTCAAAGTGAGATATCGCAGTGTGAAGAGATTTGTCAGCTTTGGAAAAATTTCCCTTTTAAATGAGGAAACGTAAGCTCAGTTTTGCTAACAGTTCTGCAGTAAGTGTGCGTCTTGTAACAATGGCTATGGGGAAAAGAGGCAGCATAATAAAATGTGAAAATAAGAGTTGGAGATAAAGGGCTCTTGCTCTGTTAGCACCACTGGCAATATCACTGTTGGGGAATGGAGGGCTTGCAGCTGAAAAGCTGACATTCCCTGCTCCTGGTGGTAACCTGGTTATGGATCATTCTGCAGGGCCCCGAAGGCCTGGGAAGACATAGCGTCCCCAGGCTTTGTAAGTCATGACCTGTTTTCTTTTCTTTTTTTCGTTTTGTTGTTGTTATGAGTTCTTCTTTGTTTTGCTGTGGTCCAAATAGTTTCACTGGGGCTGTTATCAGAAACCAAAGGGTGAGGCTAAATAAACAGTCGTGGCAACAGCTATGTGTATTGTGAATTATGATCCACTAGATCAAGTTCTAGGCTAAGGAAAGGTTATGATGAAGATAAATGAGTTTATTATGGCTCGGTGCATTAATACTTGTGTTTTTATGCCACATAAGCAGTATTAAATTAACTGACAGATGCCTGTCATCATTCATTTATCATACCTGACAGTTTCTCTATTACAAACCTGTGCTTTGAGCCAAACATTTAGTATATCCTTGACACACTAGAGTAAGTAGAGAACATGTTAATATAATCTAATATCACTGTAAGCCCATGCGGAGAGAATTAACAACAAAAACATGTGTAGAGTGCTGCCATTAGGGTTGTTGTGGATTATGCAGTCGGGATAGCTGTACTATAATGTGGTTAAAATATATAGGTTAGTCTTATTCCTGTGGGAATATGGTAGATTATATGGTGTTTACACAGGCTCCAGCTCACAGGGATTTCACACAAAAGTTGAACTTTGATGCTGCACATAGGAAGGGGGCATTATTTCCAATGGAGTGAGCAGCATGAGCTGCAGTTGTGAGGAACTTCTGATTTTCTCCCTGGTTGTGTGACTAAATTCATTTCATTTAAAGCTGACCTTCACAATCCATCCAGTGGGGTTTGGTTCTCAGTGGAAGCAAGGCTGCTGCAAACAAAAAGAGGAAATACATGTACACAGAGCTGGGTATTTAAATTGAGATTTACGTTAAAGTTTGATGTTCTCTTAGATAACAGACATGCAATTAGTTGGGTTGGGTTAGGTTCTGGATTGCCCACACATGTAGGTATGAATGTTAGTGTGAATGGTCGTCTGTTTCTCTGTCTGATCTGTCCAGGTCTGTGCATCTGTGCACCCCACCTCTCGCCCTATGGCAGCTGGGAAAAGCTCCAGCCCCCCCGCGCCCCTTATAAGGATAAGCAGACGAGAAAGGATGGATGGATACCATAATGCACTTACTCATTTTGTGTGTTTTATAAAACCTGAGCACCTTTTCCCTTTACAGCACTGTACTCTTGCCTCTCCATAAAAACTAAAACATCCAAATGTTGGATTATTCAAACACCAGTGTTGAACATGAGCAGGGAGTACAAGTTCACAAGACAGGCTGGTGCTACCCTACTGATGATGTTTTGTTGTAATAGTAATGCTGCTGAGTATGAGAGGAACTAAAGGTTCAGACATTTGATGCAAAAAATCAGGTCTAGATGTGCCAGCACTGTAGTTATTGATGGATATTTGGCATGGGCCATTACGACCACGACAAGGCTAGACTAAATCTAGATGGTCTAATATTGTATGTATGTATGTATGTTGAGAAAAAGGCTGAAACTTTTTTTACATAGTTTCTAAATATATTTTTCATTTAACCAATATTCAGAATTCAAAGGTTCAGTAAATCGTCAAACTGAACAGTGAAAGAAACCCAGACAAATAATATTCTGATCAAATGGAGTCAAGTGCAGTCCTTAGGAGTTACTGCTTTTTACTGCCCTTTGATGCATTAATAAGCTGCTTTTGTGACTTTAATGTGAAATCTGTCACTTGCCTTACTTTTTATTATTTTATTATTGATGTGCACGTAATATCTGTTTTGTAAAAAAGAAGGCTTTTGTAACATGAGACCTTTTTGGTGGCTTCAGATTTTACATAAGCCTGGAAAGCAGATGAGAATACATCCCGTACAATTCCAGTTCAGTCGCTTCTATGACATTAAACTACATATTTGCACAATTTCTGTATAATTCAAGGCCAGAAGACACACTGAGAATGTAAAATTCAATACAAAAGGGTGGATGACAAGCTATGATTTTGACTCTAAAACACCCTGTTTACAGCAGATTTCTGATTTTAACTCTACATGTTGATTACGGCTGTCATAACATTACAATATTCCACAACATGTTATTGAGGCCAAAAGCTATACTTAAAGATATTATTGTAAATATTTATATAGAAACAGGGGGAAGAACAATAGCATCAAATTACTTTAACTGTTGTTTACTGTGTGTTTTTTTGGCTTGTTTTGTTCTTAAGGGAAAAAGGTCCTGATTTTTCTGAATAGACGCACTTTCAGAAACTCACTAGGAGCACACCAATCATAGCAAAATTACCCTACACTTAAAAACAAGAGAGTCAACACTTCAAGCGTCACGCTAAAGTACAAAAAAACTTCCCACACATACATTCACTGAAATTTTATGTAATAAAACAATACAAAAAGACTTGCTCTCTATGCATTTAGCCATTTTGTATTATATATAACTAGTCATAGATGCAGTTAATTCTAATGCTTATTCAGCATAGCTGCATGTCTCTGTTGTATCAGCTCTCGAGATTGCAATTGGCTTCTCTGGCCACTGATAGCAAAACAAAATGGATAAAGTCTCTGTGCCCAGAGAGACAAAGCTCACACTGCTCACTTCCTGCAATGGGAGTGTGTTGATATGTGCTCAGGCTTTCTTGCTGAAATTTTACCTGGTGTGGGGTCAGAATAAAGGTGTTGTTTTTCTGATAATTTCTTTAACTTGAAGAGAGTGTTACAAAGTGACTCACTTCAACTTTCTTTTCTGCAGCAAGTAACTCTCATCTCAACTCTCAGCTTCACCCTCCAGGCGAAGGGTAATTATTTGAAGCCACATGCGAGCAATATCTTAGAACTCAAAAGACTTAAGAAGAAAGCATAGCCATCTTAAATTTGGTTTTGAGGATTTATTTTAATGATGCATTTTATCCATTTTGAAGAAGCTTTGAGAAATGGAGTCTAAAGGCTTTTGGATCTCTTTAATGACAGTCGTCAGCTTTTTGGTTTTTTTTGTAGACTTCCTGACAAGCAGCTTAATTGAGTCCCAGAGCAGCTCTTCTGAGATTGTTAAGGCTTAATTTCAGAGTGACCATGACAGAAACATTAGTGGGACATATGTGCAAAGAGTTTATTAGAGTACTCATTCACATGCGCCTTTATGCTAAAACAGGTGAAAGAAAATGTGGCTTTTGGTTTAGACAGTGAGACATACTCATGGCTTGCTTGGCATGAATGGGGTTTGTAATTTTCACTACGCCCCACTTGTATTTGAGCACCTCACCCAAGGCTGATGTATTGCTGTTACAAAAGCAATTGTTTGGAAAATTGTTTTTTTTCCCCTTCCTTTTTTTCAGCTTGAAAGGAAATACGAGAAATGTTTCTGTTTCACTAAGAGACACACTTTTACATCAGAATTTGGTGCATAATGGTCCTTTTCCCCAATTACTACCACTGCAGCGGAAAGCAGCACTGCTGAGTGCTGTCAACATCCGTGTTTGAAGCATTCACACTGATGGCAACTTTGTTGAAGCTTGCTCTTTCCTGGCTGATTGTGGGTGGTGCCAGAGGCTCTGATTGCATCTCCTTAGTGGCCTTATGTAGCTACAAAGTTTTTAACAAAAAGAAAAAGAAAAACAACAACTTTCTTTAGTACATTGCAACAGCTTACAGTGATGCTAATTACAATGGATTACTGAACTAAAATGTCCAGTTATTAATGGAGGTAATTAGGTAACCATTCCCCACCTATTGTTTTAACACCTGTAGTCTTTTGAAATCCAAATAACAGGGTAGCAGAAAGCTTTGATAGGCTATAATCAAGTTTTAAAAAATAGCCACAGAAGCGAGGTGTGCACATCGACTGATTGCTGATTGTAAAAAAGCAACGTATGGACAACTTTTCTGTGCCAACAGTTAAGCCAAGTGCCTGGGCTAAAGGCAGGCTAAACGAGACAAAGACAATAATTGTCAGTATTTAGTTCATTATAAGGCATATAATTATAATGGAATATAATAGAGCTTTTCTACTTTGCATGTAAGTAGTTGAGCAGATGAAAGGCTCTTTTACTTTCAGCAACACAGCTTGTCATTTGAAGCAGCTGTTGGCGAAAAAAGAAAAGTCTTTACACTTCACATATTGTTATGGTCTCCACGAGGAAAGTAAATGCAATGCAGTGACAGTGCAATGAATGATGACTATACAATTAGCTGCAGCAATTTTCTGGTGTGAAATGTAATTTTACAATCCTTTGGAGAGTGAACAAATAGGACAGGACCTTTTATTTGCAAAAGTTGGCTCACCAGAAATGTGATATATGGGTTATAGATGATGCAAGAACACATGAGTTGTCAAGCAAAGCGATTAAATAAGAACATATGATGAAAGCAATAACGAGCTGTGAAATGTCCAGATGAATAGCCCTGAGGGGCCTCAAAGGCAACAACAGTAGTTGCTTTCCCAGCTCATTATTCTTTTTATAATTTGAGGCAACACAATGATGGAGTCATACATTTTTTAAAAACCGTTTTCATTTTTTTCTTTTATATTAGTCTGCACTTCCACATAAATCTCAATATAATAAATACTTCCTCTGCAAAACACAATTTTTAAATGTTCTCCTTGTTATTTTTAAAAAGTATTAATTACATATCGTGACCATTTTAAGAATGTAGTTGATTCTACCGTGTTGTGTAATAAAAGCAGTTTTATAGATCTGCTTACTTTTAAAAATATACATTTCCTGAAATGTTTTAGTAGCCACTAGTGACACTTTTGTGTCAAGTGAAAAGGAAATTGGTTGGATGGCACTATTGCTCAAATGAGGCAAAACAAAACAAAAATAACCCCCTCTGTCCAAGCAGAAATCATCCAGCATGAACATATTACACTAATAAAGTAAAACAAATTAAACATTTCTCCTGGGGACCAATCCTCTAAAAATTTGAAGTATATTGGTATTTATACCCCCCGCCTGTATTTTCCTTGCCATTGTCCGTGCAGTGACCACAGTGATCCACCTCAAACTCAGAGATAACTGATGGAGTTCATTCTTACTATTGGTTTGACTTTCATTATTCAGCTATGGATCTGGAGAGACTTTATCTAATCTCTCTCTTCATGACTCTGTTTCACCCTGTGTTTTTGATAAACGAGCCAATGTGTGTGTGCATCTAGTGTAGCACATATGTGAGGATAATATTACTCAAGGTGACTAAACATGTCACATTTTTGCAGGTGTTTCCTACCAGCATCCAGTCTGTCAAATGCTAAAGCACTCAGAACTCCTATTCGATTAGGTATTGGAGTGACAAAAGACTTGAAGAAGATTGTCTAATCTGCCATCTACAATCCCAAATTCAGAAAGAATGGCATGATGTGTAAAATGTAAACAGGATCAGAATCCAATGACCTGCAAAGCACTTAAACCCATATTCATGGCAGCAATATGCCTCACAAATGCTTACCACTGTAGATGCACTCTTCTTTTAACAACAGCCTTTAAGGGTCTGAGAACTGAAGGGACTGTTTGTTCGACTTTTAGGAGCTCTGGCCATATTTATAGTTCTAGCTGTTCATCAATGCTCGGTCCTCTTTGTCGTAGTTTTCATTTCATGATGATTATTTGGATAGTTTCTAGTGGGTAGTCATGCTTTTTGAATATACTGTCATACTTGCTTTTCTCTCCTTCAGGCCTGGTATGCCAAGCAACCATTCGCTCTGGAGCCTGACCACCTGTATGCCATCAACATCAGTGTTAAAAGGACCGTCTTCAGCACACAGTCTCCGCTACATAGTCTGACTCTTAAGTGTGGTAGTCAGGATAAACCTTGACTTCTCATAAACCCCTAGTTTTTTGTGCTAACAACTTTTCCACCGTCCTCAGTGTTCTCCAATTTCTCACCTTGTTTAACAACCAGTTTCTGCAAGCTGGCCCTTTCCTTCAAAGCCACCTCTGGATTATCCACCACCTGTTCTTCATCTTTGTCTCTTCCAGTTGTGCAAGCTGTTAATTCCATAGGCACTGATGCACACTCATACCACCAGAGATGCAGGATCTTGAACTCAATGCTGATAACAAATTAGATGGTCTCTCCTTTTCCATTCAGAGTATGCTGCATCCATGTTTTCCAAGAACAATTTATAATTTTGTGTCTTTTGACCACTTAACAGGTTTCCGCTTAGCTTCAGTCCATTTCAAATGAGCTTGGAGTCATTATTATTTATTATAAGGAGCACTGTTCTAAAATTGTTTCATTTTGTTTCATAACATCTTGTTTTTTGCAGATTAGTGATCCTCTGCCCATCTTTACTTCTGAAAAACTCTGCCTCTCTAAGATAGTCTTTTATAGTCAATCCTGTTATTGATCTGCTACCAACTAACCTAATTAACTTGAAGATGTTAGTCTAGCTGTTTCTTGTTAGCACCACTTACTTTTCCAGCTTTTTGTTTGATGTTCAAACATTTGAACATTTTCTATCTTTTATTATGGATAAACAATCTGTCAGACAGATCATTCTGTTTTATTTAAAATTTGCACAATATCCCAATTTTCATGGAATCAGGATTAGTCAAATGAAATCAGTACAAGTTTAGTCTATTTTCCAATTAATGGATACAGTTTTAGAGGTTTATTTCTCTGATTTGCGTTTTTGAATATCCATCAGGATCTACTTGATTGTTTTTGCTGAAAGTCCTTGTCATGTGGGTGAGGTGAGACATTCCTGGCATTTGTAAATGCCTAGAAATTACTTAGCCTCAGCAGATTCAGCAGAGTCCCAGCAGCCTCAAGGTGATCTGCTCTGTTACTCTCTACACCTCTAGCACCAGACTGATAGAGGTGTTTATTTCTAATCACTTCAGAGATAAAGTCTCAGGCAATGAACGCTGAACCTGGAACTAAAGACACTAAGACTATAGCTATAGTTTGTGCGGCAACCTAATCTTCAGATTGTGTCTTTGTTTTGAACTCATGCTCTCCCTGTGGCTTTTTGACGGGAACAGCTGTTTAAGCTTGCCAGTAATGTCTGAACTGGCCAGAAACTCCATTTAGGCTGGTGTGATTGTTCAGCTTTGTGATCTTTGGGGGGTTTGCAAAGCTGAGCAATCAGTATTATGAAGTGAATTATCTAAATCAGTCGATAAGTCCATTTGAGTAATGCTGGTATCAATTCACTTCCAGAGTTTGCGTAAAAAGCCTAAATCAATATGTGGGGAGATTGGGCAATGTCATGTGTGCAAACAGCAGTTGTTAATTCAAATGGGTCAGACTGAAAACAGTGAAAGAAGATTAAATAGAAAAGGCTAACTTATGATAAGACGAAGGTGGAAATAGAAAAATGAGAAGGTGCTGCAAGTGTAGAAAGAAGAAACTGCTGTAAAGGGAAGTGGTTCATTGTTTACACTGCAGAAGATTTCTTTCCTGTCTATTCTCACATATCACCTAAAAAACCACAGGGACGGACCAAATGTTAGCGGGACTATTAAAGTCCACCTTAAATGTAAGAGTATAATTTTGGCATTCTAGTTAGTAGACTGTGCTATTTAAAAAAAGAAAGCGCCTGAATAAAAATGCAGGCCGTCCCCCTTCCCCCAGTTTCTCTGCATTTCAGAACAGAGGAGGTGCAGGAAAGCAACAGAGCAGTGACACTCTAACCATTATTAGTGTGACTATCGCCTTCACTGCACAGTCGCCTCTCTCAAGAGACAAAGTGATGCTGAGATTTTGCTGTGATTCTGGCATTTTTCTCTTTCCTGCAATGCCAGGATAAGCAAGTGGAAATAGCACAACACTGGTTATGATGAATGGCTGTAAGGATATAGCACAGTACATCAGAATGTGTCTTCTGCTGCAGCTGCTGCACAGTTCATCAGGACTGCATCATGCACGGGCACAAGGAGCTAGCTTAAACTGTATGCAAACTAACCAGATTTACTTAATATTGTCGAATATTCTGAAGTAATGCTTTTAAGGTGGATACTGACAGTTATTTATGTTTCAGCAATTTGATATTGCTTTTCTTTTACAAAAAAAAAATACATATTTTTTGGGAAACAATTGTTGGGATATTTTTTATTGTCTGCTTTAGTGGCAACGTTGTGTATTTTGTATTCTGTATATTTGCTCAGTTATCTCTTGTCTCTGATCACTCTTACTCTAACACGTACTTCAGTCTATTTCTCTCGAGTCTCCAGCAGTTATCCAGAGTTCCCTCCATGAAATTGGTGAGCATAGATGTTAAGCGGTGATAGATTGTCTCATAAACGAACTTCTACTTAATGCAGACTCAACTGGATAATGTTTAACCCCATAAGCCAGAGACTACTTTAAAAAAATAAATATCTACAAATTTGTTCTTGTAATGGCTGCGACACTGCAAGGTTAAAACAAAAAGCTGATCACGTGTTCTGTGAGATACTTGAGAGAGAAACTCCAACAAACAACAATTTTTACTAAAAATAGGAGTAAATAAAAGCCATTTAGCAATGAGTCATTGAAGTTATCCTAAAATTCTCTAGCGAAAATTTGATGCTACATAAATGAAGCACAACAAATTACACACACGTTTTAGTCACAGCAGCAACAGGTGGCTCCTTTGGTGAATGTGCCATGCCTGGCAACCTTTGAAAAATGGCACCAGATGCGTTCTTATAACAAACATGGCCTAGACCCAGATCAGGGTGCTCAATAGAAAAAGAGGTTAAAATCTCAGTCGGTTCTATGGGGCAATCCTCACGGCCAGTATTTGTCTACCTGTTACTGGTGACTTGCCCTTTGAAACCACTTTTCCGCTCTCAGCTTTGGAATTGTGGTGTGTGTAAACATCTTATTGTAAAGGGTGTTTTAAATAAGTGCACTTATCTTGAGCTTGAAACCTCCACACCCCAGCTCATTCAATTGTTAACAAAACTCCAGTTAGAAGACAAGTTTATAAGAAGAAGCAGAAAATATACTGATCCCACTGAAATTTGTACCACTGCAGAAAATTATACTGAATGTCTTCCATCAATCAGTCATTCTAGGAGCTTGTTTAAATCCTGCCGACAGCATCCTAAAGCTATGCCCCTCCACTCTGTTTAAATGCTATACATTATTAATGTAAACTCCACTGTTATGGGTCAGTATGCACTCTCCAGCTTATTTAACTGGATTTCCATTCGCCAGATTAATGCACGCTGCCCAGTAGTTATTTAATTAGTAATCAGTGAGCCCCTAAACTGTGACATTGATAGATTTACAGATGATTCTGCTCTCAAAAATCCAATTTTTTCAGATGTTTGCTGACCATTTTCTCCAGTAAAAACAACACTGCAACCTGTGGCCAAAGAAAAAACAGCTTGCTAGTCTGAAAAGCAGCCATGTTTCCAGCATAATGGATCTGGGAAGCTTTGGGGGTGCTGGTGGCAGCTGAAGGATAATAAACGGGGACATGAACACATGCATGACATAAAAAAGCCAAAAAGAAAAAATACACATAAAGCCAAATTGTGAACAAGGGGATGCAGACTTTGGAGCAAGCACATCATCAATAGTGCAGGTAAAGCTGTCTATAGTGGTTGTTTTTCTCTCCTTGGGGCCAGTCTGGCACTGACTGAAGGACATCCCTGTACACTCGAGTGAACTAGAGGAGTGTTTTTATTTTCTGCTGAAAGGGAAGGGTTGTTTGTGGAATCAGAGCAACTTCATATGTGGCTTTATTTTACTGAAATACAGAGAAGCCTCATGGCAGCTTGGTAATTTTCCATTTACCTGAGAAGGCTTCTGGGAATCATATATTGGAATTTTTTTGCGCTGTTTGCTGTAAACATGCCCACTCTGACAGACCCTCACTGTGCAGACCCCTTGAAAAACACAGGAGGAGCTCTATCTACTGTGTCTCAGAGTGGCGATGAAGGATTCACTGTGTGGACTCAAAAGGAGTCCTGTACCTGAGTGTTTACTGCACCGAGCGCGCTCTAAATCAGACTCCTGCTGTTTGGATAACTCTGTGGATTTTGTGCTTTCAGCAACTTAACTGACCAAAATGTGTTCACTTGCTTTTTTAAGTCTTCTTGTGTAATGGACTGTGGTCAGCATTTACATGACTGGTGTAAGATTTCAAGAGAAAAGGAAACCAGCTTTCCTTTGAGATGTTAATGTGGTCTGTCCTTTTCTGGCTGGTAAAGCCTAAAGTCAGCAGCATGTTTACGCCTCACTCACCAAGGCTGTCTTTTTCATGGCCGCTAAATAAATTCTAAATTTCCTCTGTCTGTGTAATTACTTTCACTTTCCTTTGCTGTTCTTGTAAATCATATTGTCTTTGTGCTGTTGGTCCATCAGGACGAGTGTAAGCAAAGCAAATTCCCACAATAAGGACTTGTTTAATTTCTCAGGTGTTTGCTTCAGCAGTAATGTTGTGTGTATTCAGCGTATAGACTTACTTCTTTATCTCTGTTTATGATCGTTTACACACAAACTGAAGTCAATTTCCCTAAAGTCTCTACTTACTCAGTTTCCACTCACAAAAAATGATGAACAAAGGAACTAAGTAGCTCTTTGTGTTTGGAATAAGATATATGCTTTAAATCTTCACCCTGGCAGAGGAGGGCTGAACGCACCTGATTCTGAGTGAATGAGCATCTATCAGAATTACAAAGGAGCCTTCAGTCTATTGTGGTTAAACTGCGATACCTTCTTTATCCATATATGCGTGGTTTAAACTCAAACAGTAAGTTGCATGTTTATTACTGATGTGTCTCCAACTACTAAGAGATGCAGTCTCTGTTAACAGTGAGACGCAGAGTGAGAGCTGCCTCGTGAGTGGGTGTAATGTGGGCTCGACGTGGACTGCGCCATATATGCTTTTTAAAAGCGGTATTACCTACCTGTGATTCCCCAAGTGTTTTCTGGCGTATTGTTACACAATATTCTTAAAAATTATAACAAAGATGGAAGAGACAAAAATTCAGTGGAAGACATCAGCTCCTGTGGTTCCTGTCAGGGCTCATTTATTCACCTCTCATGCTTATGTGAGTCCTTGCCATCTTCTCACCATATGAATACTCATCTACATTCACATCCCTCCTCTGCCTGTGGCTCTGCATCCAAACACCTTCCCAATGGGGTTTGCTGTCTGCATTTCACTGCATCCCTCATTGATTTGGCCTCGTCTGTGAGTTGAAGAGACCTCCACCTGGGTCAGCCCAATCTGAATCCCTCTTTAGGCTGCAGACTTAAGGTCTCAAACAGTTCAGATGCCTCCTTTGATTATTTTTTGAGCCCTAGGATATGAAAACAAGGTGGAAAAATAAAATTACTTTTTCCCCCTTTTTGCTGTATCTGCTGAAAACTCTCACTGTGCATTTGCCCTTTTCCTTAAGACTGGCAGTAAAACAGAAGGAAGTAAAATGGATAAAAACATCAAAATCAAAGGCCTGATATCAGGTTACACACAAACCATGATAAAAATACTTCACGCCGTTTCTTATATTGGGCCATGATTTAATTAGATGAACTATGACAGACTGAAATAGAGCTAAAAATAATTCATTCGACATTACCCAGAGGCAGGAAGAAAACTGTCGGCAAGACAAGACAGGAGGGAAACTAACAATGACACATACACAGCAGGAGTTTGTCCTTTCTCTGCATTTGTCCCACCACCCCTCCCTCCTGCATTCAGTCTTTTATTTCACCACATTGAGCATTTAACATCAAACTGGCCTGACCATGGCCTCCTGTTGATGATAGATACCCGTGGGACCTGAGTCATCAGACTTGCATTCCTGCATGTCATTCCACCAGTCCTTTGATGGATGTGCTCTGTTTCTCTATGCCTTTTAGTGAATCATGTACACGAGTACAATTTCCTCCTTAATTTTCACTGTATTGGTTAAAGTCTCTCTAGTCAGACCTTTTCCTTGCTCCCCTAGCAACATTACAGCTGCAGTGGACAGCTCCCGCTGCGCTGCAGCTCCAGTGGAGATAATCTCCCTGTCAGCATCCCGACTCTCTTTCAGATGTCAACTGATGCCAACACTTGTATACCCTCAGATTGCACTTCCACAGTGCTGCTAGCAAATGCTCATCTCACCTTTTTGTGCTACTACTTTTTATATACCATCACATCATTATGATAGAATCAGGCATGCTATCATATACTTACACACTCATAGTTGCTTCACTTTAACCTGGTAAACTCCTGTAGTCACTTTGGGTTGATGAATATCATTAATTTTCTGTGTGTGACGGCAGGAATGCGTGAATATGTTTAATGGCCTATAATAGTTTGTGTTCCAGCTTAATATGAATAAATTCAATTCTGAAACTGTGTGAAGTAAACTGTGATTAAAAAGAACCAAAGGAGGAAATCTTCAGTCAACGCATACTCAAGATTCTCAACTACTGCAGGTACAGCCATGCAAACCGGAGGTGTGGCTTTAGTGTGATTAGCTTAATTATGCCGTCTGTCTTCTTACTCACAATGACTGAAATGAGTCATTTTGGACTAATCCCAAAGTAAAACTAATGAATGACTGATGAGAATGTTGCCAATTTGCATTCACATAGCCTTACATTTTGAAATATTTATTTATTTATTTTAACTGATCACGGTATTAGATCAAAAAACACAAACACGTCAAGGGATTTTCGAACATCTTCTGGAAGTGATGAATATCTGTACAATCCACAGAGTCAGTATTGATTTATTTCGAAGAATGCCTGAAAACGTTGGCTGGCTTATGATCAGCTTATGTATCTGATGCCCTAATTGATCGTTTCCAGTCGTGCTACTGGCTGTGGGGCAGAAGAGGGGAAAACGCCATTTAAACATGGCATAAAAGTTCCTGTCTGACGTACATTGTGTGGAGAATCCTCTCCCTCACCCTGCCTACAACAAGAAAGCACACAAAGGTTTTCTGTATTTTTGATGTGGCAGCTTGATAGTATTTCACTTTTCATTGATAAAGCAAAGGTGAGAACTTATTAGCAGCTGTCAGCTAACTACCTAACACTGATCCTTAGTTTCCCAGGTTATTGCTGTCGATGCTCCAGGGGCATTAGTGACATGGCAGTAATATGTTAATTAAGTTATATCAGATAAATCTAACCAAAACATTCCAGTATCACTTTAAATGACCCACCACTGGCAACCTAAGCTGCTGTGGAGAAAGATGGATGGGTGCAATATTGGCTCCTGTACTCGTATGATTAGCTTGGGAGAAGAGGGTTCACATACAGTGCCAGACGCTACACTTTGCTGGCAGCTTGGGAACAAATTGAAAGGCTCATTAGTGTTTATTTTGGTTAAATATTCCAGGAATGAATAAGTGTCAGGTAGCAGAGAAAAGTCTTGTTTTGCCTTACAGGTAGAGGTTTCCTTAATTACAATGATAAACTCGCTAGATCTTTAATGTGCCGCTGTAAAGTTTATATTATGCGTCCTGGTAGCTGTATGTCATTCTCACAGAAAGCTGAATGTTTGTTGACAGATGCCAGCAGCAGCTGACTTACATCATTGCACTGAACACACCCATTACTGAGGGAAAGGTAATTGGATTCACAAATCAGCTGACAGCTCCAGGTTTATAGTGGCATTGGGCTTTATGGGCAATATTTCAAGGGCTGTTGGGCAGTTTGTCAGAGGTAGTTTGTAGGTAGCATGGAACCGGCACACACGAAAGCACCAGGGGAGCATCAGCATGCATTTCCTTTTACTGAGGAACCCACTTGCGAGCCATGAGTCACCGTGATTTCAGTCAGCACCAAAAACTAAGCCCTGGATCCTAGTAAGGAGGAATACATTTTTTTTAAAGATAAATACTTGACTTATTGTCTGAAATGAAGCCCAGGCTACATCTTTTATCTTATATCAAAGAGCATTCAGAACTGCACTAACTGACCCATTTGCTTGGATCAAATAACAAGCATGCTACAGGATCTTATGAGTCATTTTTCTATCAAAGCAACTACAGGGTCTGTCCATTGAGAAGGTCTGATCTGGGAAGATGAAAGGCATTTTGTACTTCTCAAAGTTTGAACTGAACTGAATGAAGAGGTCAGAGCATATGGCATGGTGCAGTATGAGACGACCCCTTTTTCATTCCATCTGTATCTTGTGCTCTTTATTTCAGCAGAACGGGCAGTATGGTTGAGCTGTGAGAGACATACTGGTATGGCTTCTCCTGGGTCACAAGGGAAGAAAATGTCGAGATGGCCAAAGCAGACTCCAGCTGAATCTTTTCAGATTTTCTCCCTGATCCTTCATCTGCCTGTTCTGCTGACACTGGTCCAAACAAGAGCCACTAAGGCAGGGAGGCTTGAGGATTAATTGTTTTCTGCAGGTACAGAGGGCAATGCCAGCGGTCTGCTTTATAGAGCCCCCATTGAGATTCCATATGTTGGGTTAAATCTGTTCCCTTTTTTCCCCAAAGAATTGGCTTGTGTGTGTTTGTCTGCACTCTGGACTGACAAAGAGGTCCAGAGCAGCATGTTGTGGCTCGCTTACCAGCAGAACGATTCCCAAACCAGAAATCATGCCAGCCACTTGGCCTAATGACATCTGCTAACATCTCATTAAAGTATTAAATAGCAGTGAAACTGTTGCCTTTGGAATTGTGGGAGGCATCAAGTCTTTTCTACCTGAGGCTACAATCGTGTGAGTGCGACCTTTCTTTCAAGAACATCCTTCGTTTCGTAGGTACTTGGAGTAAATTAGCTGAAAAGGTATACATTCATGTCAACTGAAGATACCTGTATCCTTCACTGCTGATGAAAAGATAGAAAACACAAGAATTTCTAATTGCATCTGATATAGGAAATACTTAATTGATTATTAATCACACAAATCAGCCGCAGCATTAAAGCCGCGGACAGATGAAGTGGATAACCTTGATGACCACATTATGATGCAAATTTCTAGCAGGAATCCTTGGGTTTTGGCTTTCAGTTTTTTTCCACTTCTTTTCCATATGGGTACAGTGAGACCTTGAGGGCACTGCTTTGCTTACTTGGTCACCTTGCTACTGTAGTTTCCATTCTATAATTTGTGCTTGTCCTTGTTGTGAAGATTGGTTTGTGACAGTTCTAAGATAAATGGCTTATGTCCTGTGGAACATATTTTATTTTGCTATGTCCAGTATATCATGCCAATAAATCAACACTTATGTGTCTAACCTCCCCCGCCGTTGCCAGGACAGCTCGTGGTGTGCCAGATTTGGTCAACAGCTGAATGATAAATTCCCTTTCTGAAGGCCACAGGAATATGCCAACGTTGCTGGGCTGATTTATTAAAGACAAAACAGAATGTGAGTGTGGGAGTTTTGTTACCGATGGGATCGTGAATGATCTCTGCTGCTGCCACCGGCCAATATGGAGGGGATGATGCCACAGTAGGTGTGCACAGAATTATCTCTTTGGATGCACTGTCGAAGAAATGAAGCGAATATATACAGCAACCAAATCGCTCCCTCCAGAGGGATTTGCAACGTAAAAGCATTTTGCATCAATAAACAGAGTGAAACAGTCCCGTCATCCATACTAATCTCTGCATACTTATTTTTCTTTATCAGTGTTGTACTGTAATAGCGCTGGATAAAGGCTTAAATCCTGCGATGACTGTTTTTGTATCCTTGCCAACATTCGTTCAGTTCCCTACGTTATGTTGAAGATGAAGGTAATATATAGTACAAACATAAGTAGATGAATTTTCTGCTATGACCCTAACTTTTTCTCAGCCAGTAAAATATTTAAAGCCACAGATTGTTTGAGCTCAGCTTATTCATGTAATGTTGTCCCTTGCCTTCACATCAAAGTGCTCATTAGTGAAACTACTCGTATCTCTGCATGATATACTGCATGGGAATGTCTTTAGGGTTCCTGCATATACAGAGAACAGCAAATCGTTTCATCATATGACCACATTTGGTTGTGACTACTGTGGGCCCTGTCAACTACAGCACACAATAAATCCCTGCAATGCAGGCAGCAGATGTGAATGTGCATCAAGCTACTGTATGAATGTGAAACTGCAGTGCTCTGTAATGCTTTTTCTTAGATACAGAGACATGAGTTCAATTTAAAGGGGTTTTACATGAATGCCAATTTCCTTAATGCAGACACAAAAGACCCACTACAGTGTTTGTCTCCCTGCTTATGTCCTTGTCTACTCTCGTGTCTTTTTTGTATTACTTTCCCTGGAACACTCTCTCACAGTCTGTGTCTAAAACCTAAAGAGAATTATTGATTTGATCAACTGGTCTCTGAATGCTATTGACTCCCTTTTCTCAACGAGAAGTCTGCTCTCGGGAGAGCCCGAGTGCCCTGGAGGGACTTTCCCTGCCGGATACACGATGGACGGGTGGCAGAAATGGAGGGTCATGTGCCTGGCGGGACTGTCGATCGAGGGCGCTGAAGATATCTACCTATTTGGAACCATGATAACAGGGTTCTTGCTGATCGGAGCTGGCTTGGCCCTGGCTTATCGGAGAAATAAGAGAGCGGAACCGGCTGTTCAAACCCCCTCAAGGCTGCCCGCTGGGATTGGAACGATGGGACGAGGCGCGACTTCTCAGAACGGGCTCGAAAGCAGAATGGTTAAGACCTTTGAGACGCTTACAGCTGCCGTGAATACTCAGAATAACACCTCTGAACGTATATTGGGATACATCAAGGAGAGGCCTGCTCAAAATGACACCCTTGAGCGAAAGTTGGATTGCATCGCGGAACAGCTGACTGCAGTCGTGAGTTCTCAGAATTGGCTATCTGAGCAAAAGAATGAAAACACCAGCAAGTTTGATACCATCATGGAGAAGCTCGCGGTTCTCCAACGGGAGATTGAGAGACCAGTGTCGGAGTGTTAAAGAACAGCTTTGAAATTCTCATGAGTTGTTGCAAAGAAAAAACACCATCATAATCCGGTTACCCCTTCGACGCCAGCTGTGGGCTCAAGGCCGGAGCTGAACATCGGGTCAGCTGGAGGCGCAGTCGAAAGATTGCAGCGGTCCCAGATCAGATGTACACACTGGGACTCTTTCCCATGTTGCTGTCTGTGTTTATTGTGTTATGGTGTGTTGATATCTGTGCATTCCAGGGGCCCGTTCTTCGTACGTCGCTTACTACATCCAAGATCAAATGACACATCCAAGACCAAATCATCGCGCTAACCGTGAGCTCGCTAATCCGGTTCTCCGAACACACCTGCTGTTGACGATTAGTACAGCTGGAGCAGTAATGTGACATCACTGGGTGTCGTAAAAGGGGCTACGCATCGATAGTAGAAACATTGATCGGCAACCCTCTGATTGGTCGGCGAAAATGTCGAGGAGCGCTCGGTATTTTTCGGCAGCAGAGCAAGAACTCTTGATTGAGGGATTTCAGGAGTTTCAGAGTTTAATCAGAACGCAAGGGAACACTGCAAAGGCTGCAAAAGCAAGGAGAGAGGGCTGGCAGAAAGTTGCTGACAAATTAAACTCGTAAGTAATTTAATAATAATAATAAATAATGGATTGGATTTATATAGCGCTTTTCAAGGCACCCAAAGCGCTTTACAATGCCACTATTCAGTCACTCTCACATTCACACACTGGTGGAGGCAGCTACAGTTGTAGCCACAGCTGCCCTGGGGCAGACTGACAGAAGCGAGGCTGCCATATCGCGCCATCGGCCCCTCTGGCCAACACCAGTAGGCGGTAGGGGTGTCTTGCCCAAGGACACAGATCCAATATTATATTACATTATATTATATAATTATATTATATCCCCTTTCACATTAGAGCCACAACAGGACCCACTAGAACATGGGAACAAGTAAAAGTGAAATATAAGAATATTCTACAGAATGGTAATATTTATCACTTATATTGCTTTTAGTCTCTTGGAAAGAGACCCTGAAATAATCTGTTTGTTTTCATAACAGCAACCAAGAAAAGGGCAGAGCAAAAAAAGACAGGTGGTGGTCCTGCACCCCCTCTCAACAAGTTGGTTAAGTAGAATAATACCCTCACGGGAATATCGATATCTCTCTATGAGCACACTGTCGCGCTGAGCTAAAGGATCCTGTCTTCCCGCAATATACGCTGAATTCTAGACTCCCTAGCAATTTGCACCGCAGGTGTCGGCTCTGTTGCTATGACAGCAAGTCCCGGATGAGCTTCGGGGAACCGAACGATCCAAGATCACGCGAAATCGTCAACAATCAAATCCAGCTAACTTACTTAGCGAGGTACGAAGAACGGACCCCTGTATTATCCTTTTGTGTTACACATTTCGATGTTTTTTTCCTCGCTACCTGGCCTGACCTGTCTCCCCAATGTGATGTTTGTATTGTATGTACGGTCGGCAAGGTCTGTCATCTCGGTTGTGGGCAAAAGACCTGCAACTGACAAATAAAGGCTCTCTCATCTCTCATTGTCTCTGACAGAAAAGGGAAGAAAGAAGAAGAACGAAAACCATCAAGCCCGACTGTCAGATGAACATGACAGAGCTGGGCTTGTCTTTTAATACATATTTTCACTCTCAACTTGAAATCGCATCTAATATTGAAGCATCGCATCTGTTACTCCCTGGGGTTCATCAGTATTCACAGCTCCTTACATGCAATTAGCTGAGTGTTCGCTATACACACACACACACACACACACCACATCACATACACACTCCTGCGGATGACCTTCATCTTTTTATATGCCTGGATGAATAATAATAAGAACTGTATTTTAAAGTACACCAATCAGCCACAGCATTAAATCCACTGACAAATGAACAATATTGATTATCTTACAACAGTGAAAACTGTGAAATAGTGGGATAGAATAGGCAGCAAGTGAAAAGTCTGATTTTCACAGTGTCTTAGAAGCAGAAAGAATGGGCAGGTCGAGTATCTGAGCGACTTTTACGAGGGCCACACTGTGATGATGGATGGGTCATAGCTTCTCCAAAAGCACAGGTCTCGTGGGATGTTCCTGGTATGCAGTGATTAGTACCTACCAAAAACGGTTCAAGGAAGGCCACCAGCTGAACATAAAAAAGGGTCATGATCGCACAAGGTGCTCTGAGAAGCAAGGCTGGCCCATGTAGTTCAATCCCTCAAAAGAAGCTCTGGATCACAAATTGCTGAAAGTCGAAGTGCTCGCTGTGTCACAAAGGCGTCAGAACACACAGCTTGCTGCCTGTGGGGGTTACGTTGGCAGAAGCAGAACGGTCAGAGTGCCTATGCTGATTCTGAAACATCAGAAGTAGATCAGGGAGCAAGCAGTGGAAGGATGGTTGGATAAATCACCTTTTCTTTTTCATGCGGGTGGTCGGGTGTCTCTGCATGTTGTTTACCAGGGGAAAACATGGCAGAAAAATGCCGAATGGAGGAGCTGGCTAAAAACATTAAGTACTGGCAATCGAGTCGAAGTTACTCTGACACATAAAACGTACCTAAATAACACTGCTGGAGATCATGTGCAGCACACTGCTCAATAGCAATCGTTTTCCTTGATTGAAGTGGCTTCACTTGAAACACTGATCAGGACTGGTTTGAGAAATATAGCAAATAGTTAAAGGTGTTGATGCTGGTATATTCACCATTCATAACCATTCATAATATTAATATGATATGCTGGAAAAACAAGCCTGATCCATTAAGGCCCCACTTGGAGCCTACATGACTCCTACTTGTAGGAGTAGCGGTTGTTGATACAAGGCCATGTAAGAGGTCAAGTGACACCTTGAATGGTCAAAGCTATTTTAGTGAGATGACAGACACTTCAAAGTACGAGCAGGGTAGTTTAAATTCTGAAAAATAAACATTTGCATTAAAAATGAACGAGAAAAGAACAAAGCTCTAACGGGAGCAATTGAAACAGAACATAATTAGGAGCACTACCTCCAGAGCATTAGTGTTTAGAGACTAGCAGAAGCATGGTGATTTATTACTTCACTAATATAATAAAAGTTTCCTGTGTTTTAAGGTCATTTGCCCACTTTGGCTGATAAAGATGGCTTCTAACAAATTGCACATAGCTTACACTGATGGTAGGTATCAATAATGAAAGACGTTTACTGTTGCTTATTAAAAAGGCTGGAAAAATTTCGTACAATTTCTGACAGTGATTGATGCAATTCGCTGTGTTGCACTCACATTACGTTCTTCGCTGCGTTGAAGACAGATGAGATGACTTTGAAGATCTTTACAAAGCCTCAATGTGATGAAACGCTAACATATCAATAGAAAGTCTGCCTACTGTGCCTTAATGCTGCGACAATGTGCCTTAAAGGCTGTGATAACCCCTTTCTTTGACACTCTCTACACCAGGGGTATCCAACTGTTTTTGATTTTTTTTTTTTTTTTTTTTTTTTTTTTTTTTTTTAATGACATCAGAAACAGCAGTATGCGACATTACGTGATGGCAGAGCTTCAGTTCATCCTTTGTCATTTTTTTTTTTTTTTTTTTTTTTCTTTTTTAAGAAATAGGACAGGGGGAATGAATGAGAGAAAGAGGGGGAGAGAAAGAAAGAAAACCAAAGGGGAGAAGAGACGGTGAGAAGGGGGGGAGAAAAAAAACAAAAAAACAACAACAACTCCTGGGTCACCTGTATGGAGAAAAAAACAAAAAAAACAAACAAACAACAAAAAAAACAAACAGAGGAGACAGCAAACAACAAAGAGCAACATAATAATAGAGAAAACAAAGCACCATCACAATAAACTAGCTAGTCATAGATATCAATAGTTACTGAATAATAAACGATATTGTGCAGCACGCAAGATAGACAGCGCACAGTGTGCTTTGAGGCAGCAGCCAAGAAAGCTTTAGTCCGCGTCTGTGAATACCCATGTGTACACCTGTGTGCATACCTGTGTGGATCAGCATGCTTGCATTCCAAAGGTTTCTCCATGTAATGATCTGCTAGGGAGTGTGGGGGGGCCACAGCCCCGTCCTCCAGGGTGTGAAGCGGGTATGGAGGAGATCAAAACTCCAGACATCCAGAGGCCCCCAGAACACAAGAGACCACGGAAGACCAACAGAGGGGCAGCCGCGCCACTGTTCCAGTAAGAGCTGAGGAGAGTCCCAGATGAGGGCTCGCCCAGCAGCCGCGGAGCAGAAGCCAGGGGGAGTTGCAGTGACGCGCCCGTGAGCTCCGCCGGCCCCCAGCTGTGCCTGAGTGACCGAGCCCCAGGCCGAGAGGCCGGGGGCACCCCACCTCCAAAGGGGGCCCGAGCGAGCCCCAGGCCCCAGGCCCCGACAAGCGGCCGCCAAGGAGTGAGCCGGTGTGTACCCGGACGCCCACCCCCAGACACAAAGAACCACCAGCACACCGACACCTGAGGGAGTCCGCCACCGGCAGGGGAAGTGGTGGTGGGTAGAGATAGGCCTCCAAACCTTGGAGGGCCTGAGGTGTCCCCAGAGAGGTGGCGTCTGATACCCAACCTGACATATAGACACAGACATACAGGCACACACAGACACAAACATCCATTCCCACCCTCATGCTCTCATGTGCACTCACTCCACACTCAACCAACATGGAGATAGACATAAAGAGACGCTGTACACACAATCACACTCCCCAAGCGTACTCTACAAACCGGGTCTAGGTACCCTTGCCCCTGGAGGGGGGAATTGCACCCAGACCCAGGTGGTGTTACCCTTTTCCCTGCGGTGGGGAGAGGCAGACCACCCCGACTCCGCAGCAGCAGGGAGGCCCCACACCCCAGACCGCAGCCGGACGGCCAACTCCTCCTACTAGCCCTCCCGCTCCAGCAGGCCGCAGAGAATGGGGGTGGGAGAAGACTCCAAACCTCCCTCCACCCGCTCATTGTAGTGTTGATGCATATGTGATCTAAGGTGCAATTAAAACCCAGGAGGGCATGGAGCTACCTGCCAAGGAGCAGCAGGTAAGCGCATAGTCCCTCCTGCTAGCCCTCAATGACTAAGTGTATTTAAAATTGAGAGGTGGGCAAGGACGTCAGGGGTGAGGTATACACCCTGATGGTAATTTGGACTCCGTGATTGTGCCCACCCCCAAGATCCTATATGTATGTGTAATGAGAGTGTGAATAATGTGAATGTCTAAGTTGTGGGATAAAATTGAGGCAGAGGCAGCCAGAAGGGGACAGAGGGGGGGGTAGCCTCCTCTGCACCCTGGTGACATACCCCTACTCCAAGGCCCTGCATGTGTGGGTGGTTGTGGGAGCGGGAAGAGGGAGGCAGCTGGAGATGGGGAGGGAAGGAAGGGAGGGGCAGGTAACCCTCCGGGCCAGCTCCCCGCTGCGGGCACCCCTTCCCCCCCCCCCCCCCCCCCCCCCCCCCCCCCCCCCCCAGCTCCCCCGCTGACCCCAGTAGGCACTCCCACCCTTCGCGACCCGCCAGGGAAAGGGGGCCCAGGCCCATCCAGACCGGGGCCCAGTGCAGAGCGCCCCCGGCCCCACAGAGCCCTGGACAGTCCACCCAACCCCACCACAGAGAAAACTGCACCCACCCCACCATCCACTACTTCCAGACTGTTTTTGAAACAAGATCTACTTTTAAAATTGCCCGTCTGTAGAGGTGTACCAGTCTGAATAGTGATCAGCCTGTACTAACAGTGCATCTGCATATATACATATAAACAGAACAAAGAAAAAAGTAATCAGCAGGAGACTTATTGTCAGAAGCAGCGGGATGTTTACCAGTGGCCTGAGGGTCAGTTTGCCCTGCATGGCCTACACACACACATGCACACTTTGATTAGTTATATTGTTGCAGCTTATTTGAGTTTCATTGAATAGTACAAAGAGAGTCATTGAAATATTTGAGCCAAGTCTGTCTTTTTTTCACTATGTATTTCAAAAGTGTAATTTTTTTGAGAAAGAGAGAGCATTTAAAATGTGTAGCTTTCTCAGGCTACTCGCTTGAAATAACCTATTCTGAAAATTCATTGTTCAGATTTTTATATTTGTAATGTGGGTTAGGTTTCTCACAAATTCCCAGCTCAAGTTATTGTTTCAGTCCAAAACTGTTCCAGATATATTGTAACAAATTTTTGTCTAAGTCGGCCGGTGGAAATAATTTTACTTCTCTACTTTTATGAGGTCAAGCTGACAACTTGAAATTATACAGAGCAGGTCAGGAACGCAAAAACCTGTAACTGTAAAAAGTTGTATAAAGTTACAGTGAGTGCTACAGTCATCTGTGAAACATAGTGGAGCCTCTGTCATGGTTCGGGGCTGCATTTCAGTCAGTGGATCTTATCAAAATTTATAGAACAATTGATGGACAATGATCTCAAACATGCTGGCAATGTAGTTAAACAAACACACACACACACACACACACACACACAGTGGAACACTATTAGTCATGAACTGGCCTTCCCAGAGTCTGGACCTCAGCATTATTCGATTCAGATTTATTTATAATATAGTAAAAACAGAGAGAAAACCCCAACAATCGGACAACACCATATGAGCACGCAGCTGGCGTCAGTAGGAAGGAAAACTCCCTTTTAACAGGAAGAAAACGCTGACAGAACCAGGCAAAGCCCCTTGCAACCAGTTGGAGGTTAGGGGGGGAGACAAGACAAAAATATCACTGTGGTGAATAAACACAGTATGAACAAAAGTGAATGAAGAAGAAAAATGATTGATCATTGCTGAAGCAGTATGTGATCGTTCTGACAGAGACCAGAAAAAAAGACATCCAACAACCAAAGAAGAGCTTTGGAGAGTCCTTACAGGAGCCTGGAAAACGTTTCCTGAAGACAACCTGAAGAAATGACACAAACTTCCCTAAGAGAGTTCAGACACAGTTGAAAAGCAACAATGTTCATGACTGGGATGGAATTAGACAATTTTTTTCCAAGTCTTTCTACATCAAAGTATTTTTAAAGGAATTTTATAAATAGGTTCCACTGAGAAAGGATCTCCATGTCTGAAAAGTTCAACAGAAAATAATTTATATTGTTTTGTTTCAACAGATAGTTGCATTAAGAAAGGTTTAGTCACAGAGGGAAAAAAGATTACAAATTGTTTATCCCAAAGGCAATCAAGGCACATTGTTTAAGGTGTGGCAGCTCATTCTGGCATGCACAGACATCCAACAAAGGCGTTCCATTGTAGTGATAATTCAAGTAATCCCCTTTTTTTATTACTTGCAGCACTCAGAGCAGCTTCAGCTGATGTGGTTTTCAAACTCTTGGTAGATAACGGACACTCCCTCCTCCAGGCTGCATATCTGTTAGCAATAACTTTTCCACTGGGATTCCTATTTTTGTTTGTGCTGGCTTCGCTTGTGTCGAATGTGTCTCATGCATTGAAAGCTCCCACCCAAAACTCTTAGTCAGTTGGATTAAAAGCACTGACATCCCAGCAGTGGAAAAGTTTCACCATGTTCACTGAACAATAATAATTACATACAGAAATGAATGACCGAAGAAGTTTAGTCATGTTGTAGCTTTGTAAGGAATGCCTATTTAATTAAAAAGTCAGCAGTCCTCCAGGCAGTAGATGCTGGCGTATGGCTTGTTGTTTTCTCTCATCTAATCTCTCTGTAAAACCAGATAATTAATGGTGCTGTGGCAGGGGAGCCTGCAGCCATTAATGGAATGGATTCAACTTGTTTATCCAACTTACTCCTTGTCCTGTACTTTACTAATGAGGATGTGTGCCAGGGCAAGCCATCACTATGGTTATCCGACATTTGGGGTTTGACATCAGTCAGTTCCTTGTGCATGAGGCTCTAGAGAGGGATCGTGAATTCGACAAAATCTTCATTATTATTAAACATATATCACTCCTGGTGAAGAACTACCTCCAGAAGACCAAAATGATATTTTTTGATTGGGCCGCACAAAGCTCTGTGTGATGAACTGAAGACCAAAGTCCAGAAGATCGTCAGAATTAAAGCGGTTGAAGCCTTGAAGTATTTGGAAGTCTTCTGAATTGTAAACCAAGGAAACAACTATTGTTTTCCACTTCAAAATTATGTTCATAGAAAGGTGAAGAGCGTGGGAGGCTTTGGATACTAGAACCAATCCCACTTATAGGGTGAAAGACAGGGTACACCCTGGTCAGGTTGCTAGCCTGACTGAATTGTAATGAATTTTAAATTGTGGTAAATTGTTAACCAACTGTGAAAATATATGTGTAGAAAAAAAGAGGATCCACTTTACTGTCTCCAAGAGTCACTCTAAACTGTATGAAGCCAAGTCGGTTGAAAAGTAGGGCAACAAAACCGAAACCACTTAATATCCAAATAATATCATGGTAGCAACAGTGGTTACAATTGAGTAATATAACACTAAAATTTATGGAATTGGATAATAAGGGCCCAAAAGCTGGTGACAAAAATGTGGAAATACACCTTGGTAATAAAATGGTAACAGAAAGGTAACAAAGAAGAAACAAGAACATAATAATGTGGTAATTTCTAAGTAAGTACCAATAAATTACCTGTGGGAGTTTTTGTGTAATAAGCAAAAAACAGCGATGCAAAATGCAAAACTGCCACTAATATTTATATATTTATTTTTTTATTAAATAGAAACAAGTAGTTTTGCATTTGTCAGTTCTGTTTCTTGCCACTACCACAGTTGTTTCCAGGTATTAATCACACAGTTTAAGTTTGCTTTAATAGGTTATTAATATGTTATTAAATAGAAACAAGCAGTTCATATTTAATTAATTATTTTTTATTTCATCAGACAGTTTAATAAACACAAAATTTTCAACCTCCAACACACACACACAATTTCCAACAATTGCTTCATGCAATTCAGGCTTTAAACGGCTAAGATGTGAATACGAAAGCTTTGTTTGCCTGTGTGATTGCTCTCTGAGTTGCAGTAGGAGAGAGTAAAGGTGCTGGGCAGATCCTAGCTGTGATTACCTAAACTACATAGCTTTACCCATTGTTTTATGAGTTTTATCAAATTATACAAAACATATTTGTTTTTTACATGGTGTAACAAAAACTGTATTGCATGATTGTCTGCACTTATATAAAAGGTTAAAGAAGCTTTTAATCTTTGCTTTAGAGTATTTTGGATATTTGCAAAAATTAATCTGTAAGCTGTGACCTTTCAAAACTAATCTTCTGTACTATCTGTAATACCTTCACATTTTTTGTGGACACAAACTGGATTCAGATTCTACCAAATCATTTTTTTCTATTTTTCAGTGGATCCTAAACAACGTTCCTCTGTTGCTGCGGTAGCGTGCACTGGCCTGTGTAAAGTCAGGTGGTGTTTAGATCTTGGACTGACTGGCACAAATACAGAATGAGACACTTCATTTGCTTCCATGTTTATTGTTGCAGCGTGTGCCTAGCAGCAACCTCTCATCAGTAGTCTCTTTAATTGGTTGCGACATTTGCCTCTTTTCCCCTCATTTTAAATGTGTTATGTTGGCACTGGTCAGAAGCTCTCGCACTGAGCTGCCTCTGGCATTGGCTTGATTTGACTGCCTCATCAAGTGAGGAGTGTGATTGGAGAGAAAGAGTCTGTAAGGCAACTAAGCTCAGACCTGACAAGCCTTCATGCCAAGTCTTTATTTAGATGACTTTTGTCACTGTTAATTATCTTGCTCTCTTGCTGCAGTGCCACCCCAAGAAAAAAATAATAAGCAGGGGTGTAATGCCAACTGCTGCTCTTCTCTTCGTTGGTCACGACAGCCTGAAGGGCTCAATGAACAATTTTAGAGAAAACCAGGTCAGTGTACTACGATTACCTCTAAGGAGCTGAAACGAGAGGTTAATTATTTATTTATTTGACAAATTTTGACATAAAGCATTTCCTTTGGCTTTATTCAGTAGCAGTACTATGAACTTCATATCATTTGCTGCCCCGTCATTGGAGAGTTTTAATGCCAGCTCTTCGCCTCGTGTGTTGGCAGAGTTCCTTTGCTGCTGTGGTTGGTGTTTCCTTTCATTTTGATGATTTTAACTACATGAAAATGAATAGTCAAGCTGATGAAAACCACAGGTTCATTAGCCCATGCCATGAATCATTTAGCTCCCAGTGTCTTTATTTCATTTGTTTTTAAATTGTTTTTTTCTCCCACTGTTAACAAACTGTTGTGCCACCCACACCAGTTTAAAGTGGAATAAACAGGAACATTTTTCATTTGTAACTTCCCAGCACCAAATAGGAATAATTAATACAGTAAAATACATGGTATACAAAGAGATATAAAAGTTCGGGATAGAAAGTGTGAACACTGAAAGGTTGTGGAGGCACATTTAAGATTACATGCAGCTTACATCTCTTACACTAACATGGATAACAGGCTTTGGTTTACAGCAGCTTCTCAATGACACAAAGGACACCTGTTGGGAGGCTTTCAAGAATCCTTTGTAATCAGTAATTTGCATTGGGCGTAACTCCATTGGGCCATTGCACATATTCGCTAAAGGAAATGACCTTGATGTCTATTGTAATGCAGTTCAGAGGATCACTTCCATTTGAAAGTTCTCGAAAGTACTCTATACAAACATAATGTGGCTCTGGCTTTTTAAAAAAAGTTAAAGGCGTTTTTTGTAATATATGTATATAGTTATTCCAGTCTTTTTCAAATAATCATCTGCATGACTCATGTCCCAGGGTGATCTTTTCTGAGAGAAAAGAGGTTAAGCTGCTTAAGCTCTCTTTATATATCAACACTCTTCTATTATTGTAGTTTGGATAAGATGAGAAATTTGCCTCCAGTAATCCTGCAAATAATTAAAACTGTACAACACAGATTGCTTAGTTGAAGTAGTGTGACTTTCAAGATACCGAGTGGCAGATTTTCTCACTACTGTAAATTGCGTTTTAATGAAAAATAAGGCATTATTAGAAAGAAAAAGGTACATCTACAATGCAAGGATTAGAGCCAATGATTTTTTTATGTGTGTTTTAATATGATCCAGTATATAAGTTCAACAGCTGGTTTATGCCAGCGTCACCAATAATCTTTTCCATTTTCTGTCCTGCAAAAGTTCAGTTTAATCATCAAACATCAGTTGGATGCTCCAGATTTGAGTCTGCATCAATATTGTTTTATTAAACACATTAAGGGACTGCATTGACTTGACAGATAAAAAAGTTCTCTGTATAAGATTATTTGTTTCTAGTTACACTCATTCAGTTCAGTGCGGGTATATAAATGTCGGGCTAATGAACAACACAGACCATACGTACTGTGAGGATTTGTAGAGCTCCTTTTATTAATCAGAGACGGATTAATAAAAGGCACACAATTTTCCAAGGACAATAAACTTAAACAAATCCAAACAGCCACAAGGCACATCGACACAGAGTAAACTAAAGGATAAAGAGTGAGGCAGAGCTATTTATATATCGAATGTTGAATAAGAATGAGATGTAATTAGGACAATCACAAAAAAGGAAATAAATCTAAGATAAGACATGAAAGAAAAACAACCTTCAAAATAAAACAGGAAATAACCTAAAGACAATTGTTAAACAGAGAGATTTTTACAAAGACAGCAGTGGAACAGTAGAGGAAGATGGCATGAACACAGAAGGATGAGATAGGAAGGAAGACATAGGGACACATACAGAGAAATAAACACACAAGAAACAACTTAAAATAGAAACTGAAGCTGAATAAATGCCAACAGTTCACAGTTGCTACAATTAAGTTGTCCTAACAAAGTTAAGTAAGCTTCACTTAGTTTTTTTCAGGCAACAAGTTTTTATAATTAGACAGGAATCAGAACTTAAGACTAGATGTCAACATACTAACATAATATTAAAATTATGATCCACAGCACATGACCTCAAAACAAACTTCTGATGGGAAAAAATCCCCGACAATATCACAAGAAGCCAAACTAAGTTGTGAGTAGAGCTCACAGGGCAGGGATAGCTCAGTAGGTAGAGTGGTGGCCCCATGATCGGAAGGTCGGGGGTTCGATTCCCCTGAACAGCTACCCTGAGGTACCCCTGAGCAAGGTACCGTCCCTACACACTGCTCCCCGGGCGCCCAATGGCTGCCCACTGCTTCACTGAGTGAATGGGTTAAATGCAGAGAGGGATTTTCCCCACGGGGACCAATAAAGTACACTTTCTTTCAAATGCCTAGAAATAATAATACTCAAAATTTCAAGCATGATAATGAAATCTATTTAATTTTATTTATATAGCGTCAAAATACAACAGTTGCCTCAAGGTGCTATTTAGGAATCAGAACCTCAACCTAATAATATTTAAATGCCCTAAAACAACAGTGAAAATAAAAATAATATTTTTTTATCAAGAGCTCAAAAGCAACTCAAAGCCCACAAAACCAGGGACAGTGACATTTACATGGTATACATGTTAAATATAGCAATAAACTACATTATTACCCAGCTACCCCAGACAGGTCGCCAGTCTCTTGCTAACGCATACAGACAACCATTCACACCTGTGGGCAATTCAGAATTAGAACATGCAAACTCCACAGAGAAATCCCTGTCCATGTGCTGGAATCAAATCCAGGCCCTTCTTGCTGTTAGATAACAGTGCTAACTACTGTGCCACCATGCTGCCCACTCGCCGTATGATAGTTGGGATAGTCCATTAATTTTTTTAAAATTAACTCTTGTTTGGCCTTTTCTGCATAACATATACATTTTTTTTTTTTTACATTAATATTGATTTTACAGAAATTGTTTCAGGTAATGCTTTGGCTTGTTCCCAATCTTTCTTATTCAGTCTATAAATTAAGCTACTGTGAACTATTATTGTGAAAGACATTTTATATAAATTAATGCATTATTCTGGTGATAGGATAGTTGAAATAAGGAATACTTATTTAAGCTAAAGTTTGCAAAATGATGTTGTGATAGAAAGAGTCAAATCTGTGCAAGCGCATTTCCAAATAATTTAGTAGCGATTTGTAACAGATGCAAAGTTTTTCCTTCTCATGAACAATGTTTTTTATCCTACTTTTACTAGATGGGAATGTTTGTCTTGACTTATACCAACCAAATTCATTTTGTGCTTCTGAAAGGTTTTGTAAATCTGACTTTAATGTTTAATAGTTTATGAATCTCTGCCTTCAAACACATTTATTTTCATTCAGTAAATACATTCTGCCCTATCTGAACACCTGGTACCAGCCATCTTTAATTTAAAAGGAATAAGATGTGAATTTGTTCATTTACTTCATAGAACCGATTTTTATGACACTGTTGGGATTTTGTAAGGTTAGGAAATGTTTCTTTGCTGATACATTTATTAACGAAGGCCAGAATGTAAGTATATGTGGCTGTTGCAGCTGACTGTGATACTGCTTTGAGTCTTTGCATTTGTGACTGGAGGTCATATCGACTTTATCAGTGGGTTTGAAATGTAGACTGTGTGAACAACCTTCTTTATGTCACATACAGGAAAAGCCTACTGCTGCTGTGGGACTGATGAGTTACAGGAGCCTTTTGAGATATTTAGACAGGTGAACATGTTTCGCTGACCTTCATTATGAAAAGATTTCTGCAATGTTTCAGAAACATTATCCTCTCATAGTACAAAAACCTTGGTTACTGTAAAAATATGAGGTTGTTATGTAAATTATTAAAAAGACTTTAGCAGATTTATTTGCAAGGTTTTTTTAAACTATCCTTGGAATAAATAATAAATAAACAACTGAATATGCAATGAAAGTCACGCCTTTCCTTGGTGACAGGTTGGGAGACCCGAGGTTAAGTTTGGGATATCAAAGGTGCAGAATCTCGGTGTTGGAAGATGCTTTTTGTTGATAGCTAGCTATGTATATATATATAATATATATATATATAATATATACTATTGTACACTAATTAGCACTGGCGTGCACAGATAGAGACGAGGTGGTGCTGAAGCACTTGCCCTTTTGCCCTCAGTCCAAAAAAGTGCCCTTTTGAAAGACGTGATTTTTTTTTTTTTTTAAAGCTGCGCGATTTAAAAAGGTGTGAAAATAATGGCTTGATTTGTGCCCCTTCTTCAAAGACACCCGAACCCTGTCGCTTTTTCACTGTCACCGTGTCACGTGAACACGCTTGCAGTTCATTTGTTGTGAGGCGTGTAGCAGCGGCATGACATAGGACTACTTGGAGTAGGCATAGTAGGCTAACTATAGCGACTGGGAGCCACGGCGGACAACACGGCAGCTCTTTCCCTTCCCAACCAGTCAGGTAACCCATGAATCGAGTGAAATTATTCTGTTTGCCCTCTAAGACCAACCTGCAATTGTTTTGTTGTGAAGTAGCCTGTCAGAAACTGCACATGACAAACTTTGCCAGCTTGCCCCCTCCATCCATCCATATGGATAAACAAAAAAACGACACATTTAAAATGTAACCTAAACCATTTAGGCAACCCCACTCTCCATCAATTCCGACCTTTTTGCATACACTATTGAAAATATCACGTTATGCTATAGGCTACATGCCGTTAGGCAGAGGGCTCTTTTGAGCCCATTTTTCGTTACAAATTTTAGGATGATCTCACGGAAATCTGTGAATAAATACAAAGTTTTCAAACTGAAGTCAGTGACGGGAAGACATCACACTTTTTAGAGATGGAACTGCAGAAAAACCTAAAACCTTGACATGATTATGAATAATAGAATTATGGACGTTTCTCCGTTTTTGTGGATTAGCCTTTCCATAACTAACGTCAACTACTGTCCTACTTTGGTAAGATTGAAATTAATGTCTTTGACTGTCTTTAGTAGGTGTCTCCTGTGAGAAAGTTAGAACACCGTCCAACTGTCTAAAGATGCAGTCTTTAGCCTAACTGGTTGTTACTGACTCAGCGATGCTCGCAGACATTTACGCACTGTGTTGTGACCTGATTGTGACAGAACAGTGACGTTGTTATTGGTAGTTTGAAGGGTACGGTGTTGGGGGTGGTGCATGTTAAAAGTTTTGAGAAGCACTGGTTAGACATGTTAATTTTTTTTGGTGTAACATATTGGCAACATTAACACATTAATTTGCTAAAGGAAAAATAGGCAGTTCCCAATTGCCTGTGAAAACGACCATTCTGCCCTGTTCTTGTAATGACCACAGTCAGTCTTAGTCGTTCTCATACATTTTGGTCTATTTATTTACTAATTTCAGCAAGCATAATGCCTAGGAAAGAGGCTGAGAAAGGAGAAAATAAAAGTCAAATTGCATTTAACCTGTGCGATTTTTTTATTATAAAAAGAAAAGGTTTTCCACATATGCAAAAAGTGCCCTTTTTTCCCCCTGGAGCACTTGCCCCCCAAAATGTCTGTGCACGCCACTGATATATATATATATATATATATATAGCATATTTATTTATTTTTTTTCTCTGTCATTAAATTGTCTTTTGACGTCTAAAAAGGGCGATCATCTTCATGCCATTTTGCTGATCTGGCCATCAATGCAAATGCCATTTTGATTAGTTTTGTGGTGGTAGTAAATTTGCACCTATAAGGTTTATTTTAATCCTTTCCTGTCCATCTTTACATTCTTTTAAGTAGACCAAAAAGAACTCAGCCACCACCAACCGGTCAAAACAACAGCAGAGATAAATACAGAGGGAAAAAAAATCCAAATCCAGTTTATTTATATAGCACGTTTAAAAACAAAAGGTTTGCCCAAAGTGCTGTACAGAAACAGAGGATAAAACACATGATACAACCACAGACACTCACATAAAACACAATAAAACACATAAAAAACACATCAACCCATGCCAGTCTGAACGCTATCAAAAAAAGGTGTGTTTTCAAAAGCATTTTAAAAACAGGAAACGAGGATGCCTGTCTAATATTTAAAGGCAGCGTATTCCAAAGTTTTGGGGCCATAACTGAAAAGGCTCGTTCTCCTCTACGCTTGAGCCTTGATTTTGGGACAACCAACAGCAGCTGGTCAGCTGATCTGAGGGTCCGTGCAGGAATATAAGGCTGAAGTAACTCTGAAAGGTATGGGGGAGCAAGACCATTAAGGCATTTATAAACCAGTGTTAGGACTTTGAAATGAATTCTGTGATGAACAGGAAGCCAGTGAAGAGAAGACAGGATAGATGTTACATGTTCATAGCTGTGGGTAGCAGTTAAGAGGCGGGCAGCAGCATTTTGAATGAGTTGAGGACGAGCAAGAGATCCTTGGCTGACTCCAAAAAACAGTGCATTACAGTAGTGAAGCCGTGTTGAAATAAAGGCATGTATTACCTTCTCCATGTCACGTCTTGACAAAACTGGCTTCAGCTTAGCTATTTGCCTCAGCTGGAAAAAGCTTTTTTGCAACACCGAACTAATATGTTTGTTCAATTTAAAATCTGCGTCCATAATGACTCCCAAGTTTGTCACATGCTGCTTGATATAAGACCCTAGCCAACCACAATTTACAAGCGGGCTGCATGAAATATTATTAGGTCTAAATACAATCACCTCCGTTTTACTCTCATTGAAACTCAAAAAGTTCAGAGCCATCCAAGCTTTGATATCTTCAAGGCAGTTCAAAAGGATTTGGCTGGAGCCTGGGCCATTTGGTGCTAAAGGCAAATAAATTAGGCAGTCGTCTGCGTAGCAGTGAAAGGATATTTGTGTTTTCTAAAAATAGACCCCAAAGGGAGCAGGTATAACGAAAAAAGAATAGGAAAGAAACTGATTACATCTGTTAGCAGAGCCTTCCAGGGTGGCAGACTGGGGCACATTTAAAATAGAACTGATGGTCTTATAAAGTGTGAGGGGATTGTGACAATTTGCTGCAGTCACCTGAGAAAAATGGCTGTTTTTCTCATTTTTCACTGTATTTTGATAGCATTTCCAACAGTCCTTTAACAAGTAGACACTCTGCAGCTGAGGACAAGACTGGGAAATCATGAAGTCAAACAAAGCCAAGAAGTCAAATCAATCACCTGTTTACTTGGGAGAAGTGTCCACTAGTGTAGCACAGGGAGCCTGTGCTGAATTTTAGAGCATCATCTAAAGTGCAGTAGCAAACACTCTGACTGTGGCTGACTTATGCATTACACAATCTGGCCTGTGCTCCCAAGTTGTAGAGGCCATGGGGTATGTGTGAAATCTTAAAAGTGGATTATGAAAAAAGTCAGGACAAACATTTCAGCAAGGAAGCCATTTGTCTGACCAGCACCAAAACTGAATAACTGTGCAGCACAGCAAATATGGAACAGTGCATCTGCATAATCTTCTTTTCCTTTTGTTTCAGCTAATAATAAATTACTTTGCCTTCATTTCTCGGTGTCAACTAACAGTCACCACTTTGCTTCAGCACAGACAAAAGTCTCAAACCAACCATATTTTTGCTTGCATGGAGCTGAACGTTTTTGAAATTCTTTAAAGAATTATTGAGAAATAATTCTGCAAGCTTTCTGAAGGTTTTCCAAAGAATTTCTTTAGACATTGACTGCTTTAAACTAGACTAGACTGGTGAACCACTTAACACTGACTTATGAATCATTTAAGCATAAAAAGCTCACCAAACTCAATGGACACAAGTGTTGCGTCTACATATAACAGACAAATGATTTCAAATTGTATATTTAGGCACATTGTTACAATCAGTTGGTCACAAAAGAAAAATCATTTGCTCACATTTCTCTAATTCAATCTATGAAAAACAGAAAAACAAGAAATCATAGTTTGGCAGGCATAACATAGTATTTGATTATTCCCAAAGAGCTATTAATGGAAAACTAGGCCTATCTATGCATGGCACAGCAGACGAACAGTATCTTAAAATCATGTATTTAAGAAAGAGAAAAACATTCGGCAAAGACCTAACATATGACCTCAGACATGCATCTGGCTCTTCAGTTGATCCATTTACTGTTCTGCTTCATCAGAAATCGTCTCAGTGGAAGGATGGCAATGCACCTTATAGAGTGTGGAATTTTTTGATTGTCTGTATGGACTACTGAAAAGCTCACAAGGTCTACCACCAAGTGTAACATGGTGGAGGCTCTGTCATGGCTCCAGTCAGTGATGTTAGGCATATTCTCAAAACTGATGTCTGTGAAGGTTCTCAGTCATCCAGGTCATCGTAGTCAAAGGAGCTTGCAAAGAAAAGCGTCTGGACTTCTTTAAGTTACTTGAAGACGTTTCACCTCTCATCCGAGAAGCTTCTTCAAAACTGAAGAAGAAACGTCTTCAAGTAACTTAAAGAAGTCCAGACGCTTTTCTTTGCAAGCTCCTTTGACTCTCAAAACTGATGGAACGATGAATGCAGAAAAGTAGCATCAGGTAAGATTTTGATCCACCATGTAATACCATCATTTTTCAGCATGAAAATGATCCCAAACATGCAGCCAGTAGACCTCAACAAAATAGAAGCAACGTGGGATCATTTTGACAATGAATGAAAAAAAAAAGGCATCTTACATCTAAACATCGAAAGAAGAAAAGTCGCAAGAACTATTCCTGAAGACGACTTAAAAACTTTACAAGAAAGCTTGCCTAATAGAGTTCAAGCTGTGTTGACAAAAAAAAAAGTTGGTCATATCAAAAATTGAATTTAAATTTTTGCCTTATATGCTGTATTTCCATGTTTTGACATGCTTCAATAAATCAATCCACCCATGTCCTGTTTTCCTAGCAAAAATATAAAGAAATGACAGGTTTTGCACAGTAAATCTAAGTCACCGTTGTTTTATTGTCTGTCCAAATGTAACACAAGTCATATAAATTATATGTCAACATATAATTTATAAATAGGAACTGTTGAATTTATGGAGGAAAAATTTTTACTTTTCATTATATTTTTTAAAGTTGCACCAATGCTCCATCTGAAATGTCAGGATGTGGTTTAACTTGTAATAGCAAGCAATGTCAAGCATTGACTGGAGAAGCCCTTCTTCACATGCAGCACACAAGAGGAGATTTTCTGCATCAGATGTGTTCTCACAACTGGAAATACTCAATTTGGTTTAGATGAGAGTGCTGTCTCAGCAGAGCATGCAAGGGGCAGGACTCAATTCTCCAACCGTTCCCTGCTCTATTCATAGTTCAAATGGGCATTAAACCAAAGTCCAATTTATGGCTAGTCTGTTTTATTTAGATGCTTGTTCTTACAGCATTTCCATTGTTTAATCACTAGACAGCTCTAGGGATGCAGTGCACTTGAAAAGTTTGAACTTGTTGAATTATTTAAACTCTTTTTATCAGAAATGCAAAAATCCAGTTATGTGTGACACACCAGCATTTAAGATATACCTGAGTGTGACACTTAAATTTTCCTGTGCTTAACAAGTGTACTGGATATTTTACTCTACCCAAGGTCTGATAGTGTACACATACTCCGGATGCAGAACAAGCTGTATTAGAAGCATTTTCTACAGCAGTAAAAAGCAGGTTGGACACAAGTGAAACAAGGTGGGGAAAAAAAAACAATCTAAAGGCCTTACAGAGGCACAAGCCAAAAGACAAGCAGGCTATGATCAGAACAGGTATATTCAGGCAGAACACAATAACGAGAAAAAGGCTTCAGAGATGGCAGTGAGTGATAGCAGTGCTGTATGCAGAATATACTGAACATACAGAGCAGCTGTTAGTGTGACAAGAGCCGAAATAAGCATCTGTCCAAAGAAGGAAGATTAGTGTGGGCCTGCAATGATGTGATTTATTAAAACTAAGTAAAAAAATATTGATATATACAGTACAGCCCATATGGAGAAGATGTATATAAATCTTATAAAGTTTGTATCTGTCTTGTGTGAAACTTACGTATGAAAAGCACACAAGAGTGAAAACAGATATAAGATCCCTTGAAATAAATGAATCTTGTATGTTTTGGATACTAAAACAATATATGAAAGTGATGAGAAAGTGGCCACTTTCATGAGTAAATCATAGAAGCCTGATATGATTCAGTATATGAAGTAGGCCACATCTTATGCAAGTCTCTTATAAGTTTTTTCTATTTCTTTTCCATATGGGAGTACAGTGCAGTAGGTATGGCAAATAGAAAAAGTCACATAAAATATTAACATTTCTGTTCAGTGAACTGGACTCTATTCTTCTATTTCACTGTCTTCATTTTTTGTTATTGTGTTTTGTTACAAGGTAGTATTAGGGCCACATTAAGAAAAAATGTATATCATTGATCATTTTGAGAATAAAGTTGAAATGTGGATTTTAAAGCCATCTACAAAATTCATTGCGTAGAGTTGGTGAAATCATACTTCACAATTGGTTTTAGTTACACGGAAATGATTTCTCTTTTAGGACAGAAAACCAGTGTGGTGATGGAGATGTGGATGGTGAAGACATGGTGCAGAAAGCTGCATCTGGTCAGAAGGAAAAAACACTAATCTGGAAGAGTTGGCCAGATTTGTGGAAAATGAAATGGCTGTCAATGGACAGATGCAAGGATACCGATGGTTACACCCTCGTGTAATTAAGTCGATGTTGTATCAAAGACACAATCATGCTGATCAAGCTGTTTCCCTCATCTACACTCCAGGCATTTTGTAAAGGGTAGTTGTTAGGCTTGAAATCCCATCTGTAATCTGCACATTTTGGCTTTAATCTCAAAATAGCACTTCAACATTTTTAATTTAATTTCGAAGGTTCAACTTAACTTAATATCAAAACCAGCACTATTTTTTTTCTTAATGTGACCTACTCTAACTGCTTCATCTTCCCCATCAGTCAATTAACATATAAAATATTTTGTTATTATTGGTAGGTATCTCCCACCAGAAGGAAGGAATTCAGTGTGAATTCTTGTTTTAAATGTGATTTCTTGCCACTTTTGATTTTCAATGTACTATTTTTCTAATGATACC
>NW_024582555.1:813280-1002429 GCF_018398535.1 Haplochromis burtoni | reverse complement strand
AAAAAAAAAAAAAATCACGACATGATTGCCAAACAGGTGGTCTTGTAAAATTATAACACATTTGAATTTGAAATGTCATACCGTCCCTGTTACGTTTGCAGAGCTGAAAGCTCAAAGACTCACAGGAAATGACAAGCAGCCATCTGTCTATCCTTCTCCCCGAGCTTATTCACTAACTGCAAACTGGAAAAGCTTTAAAGAAGAAAGCCTCTCCTTTTGAAAGAAGCCTTTGGCACTGAAACTCTCCCTTGTGTCATTGCTCAGGGGTTATAATTCATCCTGAATCAGATTTCATCATACGCAATCATCACACTCATTTGGGGGGAAAAAAAAGTTAAGCTTGTTGTCCTTCCTGCTTGATTGAAGAGAAATTCCTCAGAGAGAGAAATGCATCAGATGTGGATTAGTACTCAAACCACAACAGTGAATGTGCTAGTGGTATGCTGCAGGGTTGTTATGTGAAGAGGAAAACCTTCGGGTTTTGGTGAAGTAGGCACTAGTGAAATTGCACTAGTAGTATGGCATTTCCCAAGTTGACTTGAGTGCTCCTTTAACATGTGTCACAGTTTGGCAGGAGGGACCCAAATACAGAACTCACAGACCAACTAAAAAGTAAACTAAAAAAAAACAACATTTTATTCGGTGGAGAGTTAAAGTACAACAAAATATTTAAAGTCCAGAGCATAAAGCAAACAAAAGAATTCAAAATTGTTAACAAATGCAAACGTGAAGGTTAGTGAACAGACATTCTGACAAAGGACAAGCGAAAACCTTGAGGGCAGTCAAGGAAATGAAACACAGCTCGGGAACCCGAGCACAGGTGAAACTTTTTAAAGGTTACAGTGTGTGAAATCCCATCATTAAATGCTGGTAGACTGCAGCAGTCAGCTGAATTCTCTTTCTTAGCCCTCTCAATTCAAGTACATATGGTGGCCGTTGTAGGGCAAACAACTTTTGCTGCCAATCATCTGTGGTAAGTGTAGGCTCTCAGTCTCATTGTTTGCCTCAGCCATCAATTTCCTGGGTGTCCATAACTATTTACTCAGGATTCTCTTGTCACTGGCTCTGTTACAGAGTCACCACCATCACTAAGCATTCATGCAAGTGCATGCTCTGTCATCAAAAAGTAATGCAGTACGCTACTTAATTACTGACAGGAGAATGCAATTTGTTACTACTTATTGCATTACTTTCTCATTTGTCCATAAAGTGACCTGAAACATATTTTTTCATATTTACCATTTAGCAATATAAACCTGTAGGCAATACTCCCACATCACACTTCTCTGTCTTAATGAGAAAACACATTTAATCTTTCTCTTAGTGTTAATGTATGAATTAAAAATCTAAAGATATCTGAGCCGCATAATACAGTGGTTTCTTTCTTGTTTCTATCCTGAATGCAGTTTGCACTTCACCAATGTGCTTTGATCAGAAAAAATAAAAGTAATATCCATATGAAATCAGCTGATTGTAAGTGGAACCGACAAGCAGAAATAATGGCCAAAAATTTGGATTTGTTACCAATATAAAAAACCTTCTTGTTGGTAAGCTCTGCTGTTTTGGTTTCTGTTAGCAATTGCTAATTGGTGTTAGCGAACCTTTTTTGAAATGGCTCAAAAATCACTGGACTCGCACGCTTCACAAATAAAATCTTATATAATGTCAGACTGTAATCAAACTTTATCAAAGTGTAATTTTAGGTCACTTAACATTAGCTAGCATAATTCTAACTTATAACCAGCTGTTGTTATTGTTTAGCTGGCTCATTGTCAATAAGTAATTGCAACAATATCAGGAATAAATAACCGTTCTTATTTATGTTTTTGTGTGCTAGAGAACTAACTTCAGTTTAGGATATGAAGCTTGAAGTGTGGAGTAAAAGGGTGAGGTGGAAATGAGGGAAGAGAGAGCAGTGATAGAGGAAGATAAAGACATAATGCTAAATGACATCATCACCTAATTTGTATAATTGGTTGAGCGGAGAGAAATAACATCGTGGAAGAGACATAAAGTAAAAAACACCCTAAATGCATTTAGAATACATTTAGAACTACAAATTAAATTTCTTTTAGCAATTATTTTTTTGTTGTTTTTTTTAATGTCACTATTCCAACCCTCCTCTGGCGTAGTTACTTTTTTTGTGTGTCTGTGTTTTTAAGTGGTTTTAAACCTTTAAACCACAAAGAGTGAGAGTAAAAGAAGAACTGACTGCGTTACAGTCAGGGCGGGAGCAGCGGCTTCGCTCATGCGCTATTCGTTTGCAGTTTGGACGCGTAGGTGTGAACATCTCCTGCTCTGACAGCAGATCGGGGCGCCTGCTGCATGAGGAATATCTGCCGCCTGTGAGCGCTTTGGCACGGGTGAGGTGCCCACAGCAGCACCTGCTGCTTTTTAAGAGTACGAGCGATACGTGCTTTCACGTCAAAAAGTCGACATAAGTCTCAAATAACACCAGCTGAAGTCAGCAAATTTGTCGCTAGTCGCTTGTTAGAAAAAAAGTTGCTAAGGGTGTCTGAAAACTTGCTAAATATAGCAACAAAGCTGCTAAGTTCGCAACACTGCCCACTTCTATATATTGTTAACGCATTAATTTATGACAAAGCATCAATTTGTGAGACCTTTTTTATCATTAAAGAAAAAAAGGACTACATTAAACAAACAAACCAAAAAAATCCACAAAATATAAATAAGTTAAGCAAATCTCCTCTAAAGTCTAGTTTCCTTGTAGGACCTGGTCAGGTGCACATTAATTAGTAGACATTAGTCTCTTGTAAAATGTGAAGAGGCTCAAACAGAAATTCATTTTCCCAGAAAAGTGATGCAAAATGTTCAAAATAAGAGAAAGTGATACCATTCCCCTTTTAGATGTTGAAAATGCCACACTTATCTGGCTGATGTGACAGAAACTGATGCAAGAGAAAATAGTGGACGCAGCAATGAGGAAAAAAAGCAAAATCTCTGAGGCAGTGTTACACGTAAGATTGGTAATATGAGAGACGTGGTAACTCTGTTTTGTGCTAGCATAGCTTTATTCAATCTCTGAAGCTACATTTCAAAGTGCGTATTTCATATCTTTAGGTGACGTTTTGTTTTGTGGTAAATTTGAGACTCTTATAGATTGCGCTACATTTTCAAAAGCTTGGAATATAAGTTAAAGCCATGGAATTTAAAAATGAGACACTCCGCTCAGAAAATCCATACCTTCATTTTTTAAAAAAACCCTATAACCTTCTTGCTGCAAGGCGACAGTGTCGATCACTTCACCACTGTTTCACCCACAGAAAATGCTACATCTAAGTGATGATATATTCTAAATTGCAAGCTTTTCCCCCAACAAATGTGTTCTTTTCTCAGTAAGAGACTGCAAGGCTTCCATTGTAAAGTGGCCTTGACTTCTCTTTCTTTTCTTCTGCATCATTATCATGGATGAGAGCCTGAAACAATGGAGTCCAATGCAAACAGAGAGTAAGTACTATTCTAGAAGCCGTGTTTGCCCTTGTCTGAATAGATATATGCGGTGTATATTCACACACTGACTTCTTATTTGCTTGTTAAATTAAATATTACAGAATTACAAACTAAGCCCATTACTGTTACTTGACCTAAAAAATAGTCCTTGTTTTTCTAAACTACTCTGACATGATTGTGGACAAGTGGATTCATATGCTATGGCTCTGCCCTGAAGTCAAGTCCTCTTGAAAAGAAATGGTTTATAGAGTTTCAGAATTAATAAAGAAGAATATGAAATGAGTCTTTCTGTCTTCTTGGCTTGTTAGGGGATAGTTGTGCAGCTATGGTCAACAAAAGAAGGGAAATTGCACTAGTTGCCTTTTTGGCAGTAGAATTAATTTGCTAAATTGGCAGATTTGTAAGTCAAAGTTTCTCAGTAGAGACTCTAAAGTTTCCCTTAACCTTTATACCTCTTTAGTACGGAACAAAAAGCCGATATGATTAGTGAGACAAAACGATTCATGACTCATTTGATTTGGGGTGGTTTTTGGATGTGGCGTAACAAGGATTGACTGCATACGGTGGACAAGACCATGTTACTAATTTAAGAAGTGCTCACAGAATTATTAAAAGCAGCGTTTTACCCTGATGATTAAAAGAATGGATGTGCAACATGCTTCTATCCACTGATTCTTTTTTGTTGAACCAACTTTTAAAAATTACTCTAGTTGTTACAGCTAAATGTATTAGTTTAACTGGACTTCTGATTTGATTTGAACTGTAAATTTCTGTTTAAAATAACTCAAATATTTATTTTTTCAGAATCATAAATGTACAATGAAACAAACCAAAAAGAATTTTTTTCCAAAGACCTTAAACCTTCTTTTCACTTTGGTACACCTCAACTTTTCTCTTAAGTAAAACTCGATTTTTCACTTTGGTAAAACCTGATATTTTGAGTGAATTCCAAGTACATTTGTTCTTTGGACTTTTGGACTTTCAATTCTAACTTTGTTATATGCAGTTCTTTCAACTTATACTTTTTTATTCAGTGTAATAAAATACAATTTTTACTTATACATAATTGAAAATTGGTATCTTATGTTCTCATTCAAAATGTTCATTAATAAAGCTTCACAAAACCTTATTTTATTCCTTAAAATTCACCACAAACCAAGATTTTGTCACAATCAACTTGCTAGAAATAAAGATAAATTCTTCTCTCAAGGACCAAAATTTATTATGGTGCAGTTTTAAAACAAAGGCTGTCTTTCATGAACAAAAAATACAATAAACAAATTACAAAATAAAGGACTGAAGTCTTTAGTGCTATTTGCACAAAGCTGCTAAAGGGAAAAAACTAAACACACACCAGAAAACATTAGGCAAAATGATTCCCCTTCCCAACCCACACTCACCCTCACCAAACCTCCCCTTTTTAAACTCTCTCAAAAAAAATATGCTAAGGCAGTTTCTGCAGTGCATCAAAGATGTATTTGAGCTTAGTAGGATACCTCAAGTTTAGAGTATCGAGCAAGCCAAATGAAATTAATAAGTGAAATGAACAGTTTCAAACCAGAAATCCTAATTTTCCACTGCACCAATAGAAAATTTCAATTCAACTAAATGACACAGACATTTCACTTTTTTCAGTGTTGGCCCAAATTTAAAACTTTGTACAACTAAATAAATTAATTGAGAGTGAGGATTTATCGTGTTATGGGTGCAATCTGTTTGTTTCAGTTTTGGGGCTTTTTCCCCTTTAATTGAGCACATTTTATTTACTACTACTATTACTACCACCACCAATACTACAACTAATAATAATAATAATCATTGCTATCATTACACATTTTGCAATTTTGTAAAGAAGGCAGCTGGACTCATTGAAATTTCGAATCTCATCAAAGAGGCTTTTTCGGTTCAAAGCAGTCTCTGGTAATAAACCCTTAGTGGGGCTGTCCCCTTTGTAGGTGGACTTGAGTATCATTAACCCACTGTTGATTATGCCATTGTCACATTAGCCAAGATGTGAAAAAGGGGTGGGTCATTACCTTCGCTGGGGCTGATGGGTGAAACGTCAGACATTGAGGCCACTTGATGGGGGTTGAAACACCTGAGAAGTGATCTCCGGACTGCATCGTAGGTGGTAGCTGGTGTCATAAGCAGCCACCTCTGTTCAGTGATGGTTGTTCACAGTGGACATGCCTTTACTCCTCTTTCAAACATCCGCCTTCTCAGTCAGAAAGGTAAGCGCCTGAATCCTTGAGTGACCATTGTCCTTTAGGTGCACGTGCACTGCTGGGTCTTGTCCTGTGATGAGGTGACTCTTCTATATTGTGCCATTTGTTTGGTGGCTGTTTGGTTTCCTGTGTAGAGGTCCGGGTGCTCTGCACCACATACACTATGTTGTTTAGCTTCTATTTTTGTGTTTTGTCCTCGGGATGAACCAGATTTTCTCTGGACCTGTTTCTAGATCTAAATGGCAATTTATCAAACCCATTTTAAATGTTGCTGGTTTGTGCAGGCAGTCAGAAATATATACTGTGACCAATATTATTTGGCCAATCATAGCTTACTTACAGAGCCTCTACAAATGCAGAGAGGTAGGTGGTGAAGAAATGCTTATGTATGTAAAAACACTGTTCTGATTATGAGCATGAACCTAGACCCATTCACTGTCGCTCTTTACTGAAGTTCTGCCTTCTTCCTTCACAGCTTATTTAAAGATGCTGAGTTTGTGGATGGTATGCATTTTCTTCCTTATAAAACATTTGCATAGCCAGCTGTTTCAAATTCTACAGTGTAAGATGTTTGTTACCACCTCGTGGCCCCCTCCTTTCTTTCCTTTTTGGCGTGTTGCTACATTTCATTAGTGTCACATAAGTTATACAAGTCTTCAAACGTGGGGTAAGACGACGATTCCAAAAGGCTCATCTTTTTTTCATAAGGCGTCCCAAATGTTATATCATTTGCCTTTTTCCAGTGACAGAAAACACGTAATGTAAGAAGCAATTGTCACAGCTGACAGTTAGTTTTGTCTTCTCGGGTACATGGAACTTTATCAGGCTGGTATTGTCTCATTTGAATTTTACTTGTGTGTAACATATCACAGCACCACAGCACACACTGTATATTGACCCTCTTTTTTAGTGTTGACACTTCAGAGTCGGCTTTTTGCTCATAACTCTGTGGCTCTTCCAGCCCTCTTATTAAAAAATCCTCTTAAGCACAAAAACCCCACACTGACATCAATGAGAATTCTCTTCAGCAGACTCCAAATGGCTTCACCCACTGTTAAACCAACAGCCGAGCTTTTTAGCAGTCATTACTATAACAGCATCTGTGTAACCCTGACATGACATGCTGTAATAATGATACAGCATTTGTCCATATAGCCAAGGTCCCCTTGTAGCTCAGACTGATCATTGCCATCCTGACCAGAGAGGTATGACCCGATAAAAACAGGAGAGAGGCCAAATGGGAAATTGTGTTTAAGACCACAAGCTTAGAATTTACAGGGCCTTTGAGACACTAGAGCAGCACAGGGCTCTGAGAAGGTTCAGCCTTTTGATTTTACTGCCCCCCACTAGGAGCCCCACTTAGATTAATTATATGAGGCTTTTTGGCAGCGTTCAAAGGGCAGACGTCTGCACATAGACACATGACATCTACTAAATTTAATGTGACCTCATAACTACTTGTGTTGTTGTTGAGCGCACATCCACAAGCATACATGCAAAATTTAGCTGAGGCTTGGGCCTTTCACACTGGAAAACAGATTACATGGCAAAGTAAAGATTTATTAGTAGAGTTTAATGGAATAGAGATGAGTGGATGGGGGATTTAAATAAATTAACCTTCAGTGGATTCCCTGAGGCCTGGGGGAATGACAGAAGGGGGCTGAAAAGGGATCGTTTCTTTCCTTGTCCCTACTATAATGGATACTGATGACGTGATTTTGGCATGAATGCACTCTGATTATGTTCATATGAGCTTGTGCTGAATGATATTTTCAGAATGGCATTTAGGCATACTTGACAACATGTTTACATCTGTTAAACATACCTAAATACACATGTATTTGCATTTTTGTTGCATGACTTGACAAGATATTTACCTCATAAAATGGATGCAAACTATGTTGCACTAGAGTGGAGTGAAAAATGAATAGACGGGTTGTACTGAGGTGGCCTCGTGGTTAATTCACTGAAACAGCTTTTCACAGTGTGAATGAGTGAAGTAAGACATTTGGAAAACCTCTATGTGGTAATGTAAAATATCAGAGTGACCTTATAAATTTCAAATGTCAGTAGGGAACCACTCATATGAGCAACCAAAAATATTTTGGGTATCTGGGTAATAGTGAAAGTTGTAAATTATGCCCTAAGAAGAAAAAAATCCCACTCAGGGTGCAGAGATGTTGTGTGAAAGAAACCTCATTTTTTTTTAAATGGCACTATCTCAGCTGGGAAACTGACAAATCTCTCTAAAACAAAATGTATGAATCAAAATAACACTTTTCAGTTTTTACATATTTATTGAGCTTGGAAACATTTTTACATTATATTCTCATCTCAGGCCATCAAATTGTGCAGTTTTGTCTTATAGATACCCTTGCATATTTGGATCCTAAGAATTTATTTTGCACATTGTTATGCATTTTTTTCACTCACTGCATTTAGGATTTAAAAACATACTTGTTGTGATTTATGCACTAAAAGGTTTAGGAAAAAATTGGGGTTTGAGTTAACATCTGAGCTTTCACAGCATTAACCTTGGATGCTGAAGTGCGTTTAAATGTGATGGCAGTGGATCTGTTACTACCATTCATTTGTAATGAGTTGGAATTGCCAGGAATTTCTGAACTCAGTGCATCTGAAGCACAAAGGACAAAAGGATGCCTTGTGTGTTACTGTGAGACGCTAGCAGCATTACTAGAACTACAGCATTTGATGCCCTGGGAACGTGAATGCGCTGGTTTATCCACCCTTTTAAATACAACATTTTAATAGCATAGAACAGTTGGTAGATTATGTTGTCAGTCTGAACAGCAGCCCTTTCAGCGTTTTCTAGATTTCCCTCCACTCTTTACCTCTACTAAAGCTGCACAAATGAGGCAGTCTCACACCAGCAATCTCATTCACACAGCCTCTGCTGTCTCAATAAACAGGCCGATACCATAAAATCTGCAAGTGGTCTCTTGTTGCCAAACAAGTCCACACAAAGGACAGTTTATACAAAGGTGGTTTCAGTGTGTTCTTTAAGCCTTTTTTAAAGGAAAGGTGTCCATTTGATAAGTTATTATTACTGGCATAGAAGATCTGGGTCTGCTTCACTGCTGCATACAAAAGTACATGTGGCTGAGTGTGATACAGACACAACAAAGAGAGCGTGTAGGCATGTGTTTTTGTTTATGTATGCCCGTGTGCACTTATTTGGCTCACTATGCTTGGTTGCATGCTCAAGTGTGTGTATATCTTTGTGTTTCAAAGTGACTGTGTGTGAAATGTTTCTAGCTGCCTCCCCGGGTGTACAACATGGAGCTGACAGCTGGCACAGCTGAGATCTTCACGTTTTTTCCCCCTGCATTCAGATCTCTATGGAAACAGTCAAACTGAACAGTAGCAGCTGGTACAACTGCCAACACATACCTGTCACTAAGGGTTATGGTGTCACCATGGATACCGCACTCTGCATAACCAATTTGTGTAAACCTTTATTGCGTTATGCACCCTTTTCACCATGACTCAGTTTTCAGCAAACTTAATATTCATTAAAGTTTGTTGCTTCATTGTAACGTAAGAGTGGGTAAATGGACGAATATATCAGTCAACTGACTTTTTCTTTGTTGCAGAACAAATTTTGCATTTGAGATTACTAGTTAGCAAACCATTGACTGTTAAACTGCATTTTGCATAATATAAATGTGGAGATGCACATTTCCATGTCCCCACAATTTTTAAATGAACGTATCCTGGGGGTCCCATGCAAGGTAAGCTAGCTGCACATTATTAGATTATTTCAACTTGATTGTTATGATGACACAATTGTTATGAATCTCAGTTTCTTCAATCAATAGCAAAAATGTTCAAGGTCAGAAATCATACAAAGAGTGCAGCACTAATCTCAGAGTCAACTCTTTCTACCATATCATACGCTCATTTTCAGGTTGATGCAGCAGTTTTGATATGTTTCACTGCATCATATCAATGTAACGAGTTTCCGTCATGTTTGGTTGTAATATGCCTAGAATTTCCTGACTGTACAGGTCTTTCATGTCTTCATTTGAGGCAGATGTTGCGTGGGCAGACTGAGAAACTATTGATGAATGTTCTCTCACATGTTCTCTTTGGTCCTGGCACACAGTGAGGAGCCCACTGCTGAGATTGACTGGATGACTGCTGTCTGTCTGGTGGCATTTGTACATCTGGAGCCCTAAAATCTGATGGATTTATTTGATGCATGTTGTTTATGCACCCTACTTTAGCTGTGACTGTGAGGACATGAATTCATGGAGCACAGAATAATTTTTTTTATGCAAAATGAAAACATAAAACATAACTGTACAGTTTACCTTTTTGCCAGTGCAAAAGTTTGTCTTCTTATTTTTCTTTTTCTGGAGCTAAAAAAAAATACTAGTGGATCTATTAAAAGCCAGTTTAATATCTGCCTGAGGATACTGGATGTTCTCTGTGTGCCAAACCAGACAATGCTAAGCCAATTCAACACCGTATTCTTTTTTGGGGTCACTTGTCTCTTACCATAGTCTGCTACTTTTACGAGCATCTTGATTTTACAGCAATGGACCTGAAACCTTCATTATTACTGTGCCAGCAGCATCCTGCAATGAATTGAATCATGACTCATATTGACTCATACCAATGGCTGATTTGTCAGTAGCTCTCCTCACCTACAGAGTCATAGGCAGCCTAATGTCTGGGTTTCATGTGCAGAAATGGGAACGTAGCTGACAGTGGTATCAGGAAGCTAATATTAGAGCTATCAACAGAGTAGACCCAAGCAGAAATGTATCACTTGAATATGAGCAATAGCAGGGTAACCTGGAATTGGGTTATCAGCATGTAGATTAATGCATGTGACGGCACTTGCATGTGCGCTTGACCCCTCTTCTACGACTGGGTGTGAATTACGGCCTCAGCGAACGATATAATTTCTGCAAAAATCATGAGTGTCATTAAAAATCACGACTGTCATTTGCTCTGTCGTCCTCTGCCTGGATATATCGTTTTGGTGGGGAGAAAGCATGTAATTCAAGCAATGACAGAAAGGTCATACATGGCTAGATTTCACTTTAAGTTGTTGAAGGTTAAAATCCGACAGAAGAACTTGTAAGAAAATAGCCTTCAGACAATTTTGTTATTGACTGTAACTCTGAAAGCGTTTCTTTTGCACATTTTTGTTGTCTAGAACGTTAATGATCTGGTATGACCCTGTGGTGTTAAGTTGTATACAGAGAAATTCCCCATCACAAAGTTTAAGTCATATGCTTAATAAGGTGTTTTTTCTTTTGCTGTCATATCTGCACTCATGGGTCTAATGTTGGAGCATACCCAACCCATTCTTTTATCCTGGGGTGTATTTTGTCAAGATGTCCTTGACAGTGTTGTGTGACACACCAGGTTCTGGCATCATTTTAATTGGTGTCATTTAACCAAAACAACCTTTTTCCAGTCATGTTTGAATAGTTTTTATTGCATTGATCTAGCCAAGCACGTTTTGGTGTGCACACATAATCAAGTATTTTAGGTGCTTTAAACCTTCCACTTCTGCAGTTTTTTCCTGTGGGCTTTGTCCTGTTTTAGAGACATACAATATCTCATAATGGTTAGTATTGCACCAACATCAAAATACACCTTGGCTCATGAGGCAACAGGACGAAACCACTGCCAGACCAGAATTCATGGCCTCTTTATGTTTTCATATTAGTAATTCTCATAACATCAGAATTGAAGACATAATTGCTAATAATAAATAAGGCCATGATACCTGCACTTAAAAATGTGAACAAAACACTTCCTGCCCTCTGCTCTGGCCCTGTGTTTACAATATTAACTTGAATGTATGGAATTAGGGCTGCTCGATTATGGCAAAAATGAAAATCACGATTATTTTCACTGAAGTTGAGATCTCGATTATTTGACGATATTTATTTAACAATAACAATGTGTTGAATAATGACTTTAAAGATTGTCAAAAAATAATATAAAATTGTGTGCAAATACTGATAACAGTGCAAATGTTTGCAGTATAAGAAATAAATGAAAAATGTAAACATCTGTGTTTAGTGAACTTTGCAGTGTTGCTCTGTGGTGCAGCTACACTGTAGCAAAGTTTACACACTGTGTCTACTTGATCCACGTCTGACTGAACCCATAATGTTTCCACACCACTGAAGTTTTTTACCTCTCTTTTCAACCAACGCAGTCACTCTCCTCTCCAAATAACTTCTGCTCAGCTTTCCGAGCTTCCCTCGGGTCCTCTTAATCAGCGGTCCCCAACCCCCGGGCCTCGGACCGGTACCGGTCCGTGAGTTGTTTGGTACCGGGCCGCTAGAGTTGAGGCTCAGGTGTGAAATGTATAGTTTTCAGGGTTTTTATCGGTTTTCAGCGCTATTTTGTTATCGTTTTTATCGTTAACTCGGTTTTCCTGGTCTTTTCACGTGTGTTGTGAATAAATCTTTTTTTCAGTACCGGTACTAGTTTTATTTTGTTGTGTTTATCTGCGACACCTTAAAGGCCGGTCTGTGAAAATATTGTCGGGCATAAACCGGTCCGTGGCACAAAAAAGGTTGGAGACCGCTGCTCTTAATTGTTGTGACACATGTTCGAAACGCAGAGAGGTGCGCTCGATTTGCCACACGGAGCAGCGCGAGAGGGAGGGGCTAATAATCGACTCAGTCATTTTTAATGATCGTTGAAAGCCCAGATCGTAATCGAGATTAAAATTAGATTAATTGAGCAGCCCTACATGGTATGCAAAGGCCAAGTGTGAGCTATAACCTTACAAATACAAATAACTCATTTGAGAATAGTATAGAAAACGTATTTGATGTAGTTCAGAAGAGCCATCAGCTGTGTGTTATTGAATTTATTCATTATAAAAATGGTATAAAATGAAGGTTTGGAGCTTTGAAGTTAATTTCTGTTGACAGCTCTTTCCTCCTTGCATCCCCTCCTGATACGTGCCTCTATAGTAAAACATATAATTATCTTTGAGCCTACATTACCATCAGAATGTATGTTGTGACTGAATTGCATTTAAATGAATTCATGGTGTATATTTATGAGCACTGCAGCTGCATAAAACACTGGAGCAGAGGAGATTCAGTCCATGCTTTAATTCAAATGTTTTTCATTGCCCTTGATATTTTTACTGTCATAGCAGTCAAATCCCATAAACTGCATGGAGAAATGATCACCGAGATTCTGAAAGTTATGTAAAAATAAAAAAAAAATTGACTTGCTCACTGATGCGTTGATGTTTTATGTCTCTGAACGGATCTTTATCTGCTTCAGTTGGATGGACACAAGGTGATCTAAGTGTGTTTTTTCATAGATGACTGAGACGGTTTGGCTATTCTGCCTGCGAAGACCAATTTTCTCTTGAAACACTCTTTCAGATGCACATGAGTTCACCTGTGTCCCGATTTTCTGCTGTTAAACATAGTCATATCTTTATAACGAGCTCTAATGATCTATGCATTTACACGGCTAATTTACTTCAAACGAAAAAGTTCTATGGAGCAGACAAATTGTGCAATAGAAAATATGGTGCAACACAGAATTATCAATCATTTTAACAGGCGGACTGGAGAAAACGGATTGTAATACGATAATGAAGTGACACTGGTTCCTTTAACATCAACATGCTAATTTGGTCTAGCTGATGCTACAAAACAACCCCAGCATTTAATTTCAGGATTCAGAAGGATGGAAAACACCACTTCAGACATAATGACAGAGTTTTGACATTGTGAAATGAATGGAATGGGATTTGTGTCTGAAATTATGCATCAGGGTATGTTTTTGTTTCTTCGTTAGATGTGACACAATGACAATACTTCATGATACCTCCTTTTTTGTGAAATTTTAAGAAGTTAAGTAAATACCATCCAAATTTTCCAAAGCTTCTAAATTGCAATAAGTATTTTTTGTCATTCACTCAAGAAAAACATAACTATGAATTCCTGCAAAGTTTAATTTACAATGACAAAGAACAGTGAGAAGCAAAGGCTTTACTTCTTCCTACATTTTCTTTTATCCCTGTATCTGTATTAAGACTAACTTCATTGAGTGATTCATATTATTCTATAATTTTATAAAATATATGTTAGTGTACCTTGAACTGGGTTATCATAATACTGTGTTGCCCATGGATCTTTAATCTCCTCAGTCATACAGGCCAGAAATCAGTTGATGACCACCTAGTTAGGAAAATGTGTATTCTTAGACCAGTTGTGAGGGGTTGCTGGTAAATACTGTGAAGTATATTGGTCAGTGATCCAATGGTAACCAGATGTATTCAGTTACGAGTTATGAGTAGTTGTGTGAAGTTGTATACTTTGCTGCACTGTAAACCTCCTTTTGATTGTTTTGGTTGCTAGTATATCCCCCATAGTTTGTCTGCACACTCTCCAGCCACTCACTGTGGTTGTGAAACTGTACAGAACGCCTGCTGGTTAGTAAGTATTTGCAGACTAGTCAGCATCTTCCATGCAAAGTTGATGGCTGACAATCTTCTTGCAACCAAAGCAATCCAAAGGAGACATCTGGTGCAACACTCTCTTTGCAACAGATTTCTACCTCAAGAAACTACTTGCCAACCAGTCAGGGAATATATTATTTTCCCCAGAGGCATTAGCTACATTACAACCATTATTCATACACGGATTAAAAATGTTCAGTAGCTAAAGCAAAAATCACAAAAATGGAATGCATTTTAACAATTTTCCTTGTTGCCTAATTGAATTCAGTCATGGCTGATCTCCACCAGTGGTCTCAAAAATATAATGTACATGTTGTTTAAAAAAAGCAAAAAAAAAAAGCTAATTGCACATGACAGCACAAATATGTCTGTTGAGCCTGGCTGTATGCCACCATAACCTCATCTTGCTCCCTTTTACAGTGTTTGGAATCCCCAGGAGAATGTTTCTGCCCACCTCCAATCCCAGTAGCTCTGCCGTGCAGTGTAGGCAATCCAGGTTAAGCTCTTTGGAGAAAAAACACACATCCATCTGCCTGGACACAGATGGAGAGAGGAGACACATATTTTATCTGTGTATCAAAAAGCACAAAAACCTGACAGAGTAGAGCTAGAGGGGTAAATAAAAAACAACAACTTTGCAGGGGTTGTTTTGGGCAGGAAAGGTTTGCTGTGGCACACATACATGCTGTTTTTGAGACCTAGAATTTCTAACTGTGTACAAGACTAGTCTGTATTCCTTTTTCTCTTTCACAAACTCTGATGTTTTGGCCCTCATGTTTCGTTTCTTTATCCGTTTGCCAAAGATCAGCTTGCAGACTGACAGCAAAAATATCAAATCAGGAACAGAACACGAACTGACACTTCGCTGGCTCTGTCATGTGGCACCAGAGAGAGTGAGAGAGAAATCCCAGACAGATGGATGGTGATGGGCTGCAGACATCTTAGGAAGGAAAGACTGATGCAGTCAGTAAAAATTTGTGCGTAGGTGTGTTTGATGTAACCCCAGACAGTTGCACTACAGAGACAGACTTTTTGGTGAGAAATACAGGTGCAAGCTCAAGCATGCTTCAGTACTTGCATTAGTATTCCCAAGTACAGTGAGGGGAAGATTTTGATAAGGACTCGGTTCTCTACAAAGGACAGCAACAGTCATTTTAAAGAGCTGTGTTTTTCAGACATTGGGATGGCAGTGGGAGTGAATGCATCTTGAGGCAAATTTGTCTTGATCGATAAGTCAGCTGATGGTTAAAATGGAAATGCAAAGACAGGAGTTAAATTCTACTTTGGTCATTTTGCATTCTGAATGTGACGATTTGTTACTATTATGTGCTGCAGTGCAGTTTTCCTGACAAATATTGTGCATGTGATTGTGCCTGTAACACCACCTCTTATTTTTCATTTTTTGTTTGTTGCTTGCAGGGAGTAGGAGGAGGGCATGACTTCAAATGACACCTTTACTTGAGTTTTTCCATCTTTTACTTGAGAGAAAATTGATAATTTGATTCCATGTTAAGACTGTCGGCAGAGAAATAAACAGACTCAAATTTCATGATCAGCGAAAAGAAAACTGTCAGTTATGTTTGCAGAGTTCTAGACAACTTTTGGGAGGAAAATTGCTTCAAGTGTGGTTCCAGAAAGAGCTGAGTAAATTCTAATGAAAATATACACTCTCAACCATATTTGTTATATCAGCTGCATTTTAACTTAACTTTTAACTTGATTAGATCAGCCAGTTACATAACAGCAACTCAGCACATTAAAGCATGCTAACATTCTCAAGTTCAAACTGAGCATGCTAGAGGTTAGAGGAGAAGGGTCAGGCTGTTTTAGGCTGATATGAAGGCAATAGTAATACCCATTCATTACAGCCAAGGCATTCAGAAGAAGATCTTTAAATGCACAACGCACCAAACCTTGAAGCAGATGGGACACAGCAGCAGAAGACTGCACCAGGTGCCACTCCAATGAGTCCTGATTCTTGCAGCGACATTTGGATGGTTGGGTCAGAATTTGGCGTAAACAACATGAAAGCATAGATCCATCCTGCCTTGTATCAACAGTCCAGACTGCTGCTGGCGGTGAAATGGTGTGGGGAATATTTTATCAGCCCCTTAGTACCTATGAAGCATTCCTTAGCCACAGCCAACGTGATTGTTGTTGTTAGCCATGTCCATCCCTTTATGAATATAGTATATCCATCTTTTGATGGCTGCTTCCAGTAGAATAACCCCACATGACACAAAGCCCATTTCAGACTGGTTTCTTGAACGTGATAATCCTCTCCACTGTCACCAGATTTCAATCCAAGAGAGCACCTTTGGGATGTAATGGAGACTCACATCATGGGTGTACCCAACCCAGTTCTAACAAGGTGTACCTAATAAAATGGTCAGTGAATCTATAAATGCAGTGCTAGCTGAGCCAGCAGTAGTTAGGCCAGAAGTGTAACCATAACTACAACTCTGAATTATGCCACATTCAGAAGTTTGCAGATGACACAGCCATCATGGGGTGTATCTGGGATGATCAGGAAGAGGAGTACAGAAGTCTGGTGAGGAACTTTGTCGCATGGAGTCACACAAACCACCTGCAACTCAACACCTCAAAGACTAAGGAACTGGTTGTGGACTTCGGGAGGTCCAGAGCAGGTCCACTGCCGGTTCAGATAGAGGGGGAGGAGGTGGAGGTGGTCAACAAGTACAAGTACCTCGGGCTGTGGGTGGACAACAAACTGGACTGGTCATGCAACACAGAGCACCTGTATAAAAAAGCCCAAAGCCGACTGTACTTCCTCAGGAGGCTGAGGTCTTTTAACATCTGCAGGAAGCTCCTGAGGATGTTTTACCAGTCGGTGGTTGCTGGAGTACTTTTCTATGCTGTGGTGTGCTGGGGGAGCAGCACAGCAAAGAAGGACTCATCCAGGCTGGAAAACTGATCAGGAGGCTAGCTCTGTGGTCGGCATGAAGCTGGACACTCTGGTGACAGTGGCAGAGAAAAGGACATTAAAGAAACTGCATGGACATTATGGACAATGCTGGGCATCCTCTGCACACGGCCATATAACAACCAGAAGAGTCTGTTCAGTGACAGGTTGCTTCTCCCAAAGACAAGAACTAACAGACTTAAAAACTCCTTTGTCCCACACGCCATCAGACTGTTTAACTCCTCTCTGGAGGGGAGAGGGAGGGGAGACAGGAGGACAAAGGAGGGGGGAACAACTAAGCTGTAGTGCCTCTTCACCTCACTGTGCAATACTTTTGTAAATAGTCAACAGTGCAATAGACTCAATACTTGAAATGTGCAATTCACTTGTATTTTTATTTTTTATTCCTATTTATTCTATTTATCCCCTTTGTATATTTTATTTATATTTGTCTCTGTATTTATATATATGTGTGTGTGTGTGTGTGTGTGTGTGTGTGTGTGTGTGTGTTATATATATAAATATTCTGTAACTCTGTAACTTCTGTCGGTGCTGTGTTTTTTTGGAAATCGAATTTCCCAGAGGAACCCACCCGAGGGATTAATAAAGTTCTATCTAATCTAATCTAATCTAATACAGGGTGGGCCATTTATATGGATACACGTAATAACAGGGAATGGTTGGTGATATTAAAGTCCTGTTTGTGGCACATTAGTATATGTGAGGGGGCAAACTCCTCAAGATGGGTGGTGACCATGGTGGCCATTTAGAAGTCGGCCATCTTGGATACAACTTTTGTTTTTTCAATAGGAAGAGGGCCATGTGACACATCAAACTTATTGGTAATGTCACAAGAAAAACAATAGCGGTGGTTTTGTTTGTTAACTTCACCATTCACATAAAAGTTTGCCTCATCACTGAACAAAATCTTCTGCGTGAACTGAGGGTCCTGTTCCAATTTTTGTTTTGCCCATTCTGCAAATTCTGTGCGCCGATCTGGGTCATCCTCGTTGAGATGCTGCAGTAGCTGGAGTTTGTAAGGGTGCCATTTGTGAGTAGCTAATATCCGCCGAAGGGATGTTCGACTAATGCCACTCTCCAGTGACATGCGGCGAGTGCTACGCTGTGGGCTCTTGCTGAATGAAGCTAGGACAGCCACTGATGTTTCTTCATTAGTGACAGTTTTCTTGCGTCCACATTTTGGCAAATCCAACACTGAACCAGTTTCACGAAACTTAGCAAGCAGTTTGCTAACTGTAGCATGGGAGATGGGTGGTCTCGTAGGGTGTCTTGCATTGAAATCTGCTGCAATGACCCGGTTACTGCGTTCACCAGATATCAACACAATTTCGATCCGCTCCTCACGTGTTAACCTCTTCGACATGTCAATGGCTGTGAACAAAGAGAAACTTGTAAATAACTCATGAAAGAATAAAGTTACGTTGAAACCAAGCACACCATTGTTTTTCTTGTGACATTACCAATAAGTTTGATGTGTCACATGGCCCTCTTCCTATTGAAAAAACAAAAGTTGTATCCAAGATGGCCGACTTCTAAATGGCCACCATGGTCACCACCCATCTTGAGGAGTTTGCCCCCTCACATATACTAATGTGCCACAAACAGGACTTTAATATCACCAACCATTCCCATGTTATTACGCTGTATCCATATAAATGGCCACCCTGTATATTGGTTTCCAGGAAAAAATGCCGTGCTTTTTTCAAATCTTAAAAATGAACATAAATAAAGAAAGACGTATGTGAACCTTAAGGAAACTACAAAAGAAGGGGTTAAATGATATACAGTGGAACCCCGACTTACGAATACCCCGTTTCACAAAAAATTCAAGTTACGAAGGCGCTGAACGGCAATATTTCTGCCCGTGTTACGGCAAAATGCCCGAATAACGAAATCCGCTGGCTGTGATTGGCTGAGCCTACAATGCCCACAATGCCTTCCGAATCATGTGACAAACCCTTGGCTTCCGTACTTGCAGTTCGCTGTTCCACTTGAACGACGTATTGTTGTTCTAGTTAGCAATTAGCCTATAGCCTATCGTTCAGCATCGCCTCACTGAAAACGCGCAATGGGTGCTTCGACTTACGAAAGACCCTCGGGAACGAATTAATTTCGTAAGTCAGGGTTCCACTGTTGTTTGGGTTCTCTAACATATCATTAATGTGAAATTTGGCATAACCAGCAAGGTAACTCTAAAATAGAAAGTGACAAGATTCAACAGTAATACTGAAATACACTCTCACATACAAGTTGGCATAATGAATCATGACATGTAAACAAACAGAAAACAACAGGTAATCCTGCAAAATAGACTTGTGACTAAATATAAATATTAGCAAGGTTTAAACATGACAGAATTTTTGACTCCCATGTTTTGGATGAACATGCTGAACAAAATTTCAGGAATACCACGAGCACAAAACCTAGATTATGGAAAGAGGAAGGTATCCAGCTCTTCTTGGCTGCAAAAATAACAAAAGCACAACAGATAGAAAGAGATGCTGATATAACACACTCAAAGGAAAGGCATGTAAAAATGAACTGTTTGCAGAAGACAATGCTCCATGCGCCCTTGTCTATTAGTGAATGGGGAAACACTCAGCTGAATAAAAATGAATTAACATTGCTCATAAACACATTATAGGGCTGGTCTTGGCAAACATATAGACCCAAGCCATAACAGTGATATAAAGGCTGAAATGCATCCATAAATGCATGAAGCCAATTTTATGTCAATGTCAGTGTTGGCAACTTTCTTTGCATCCTGATGTGCAGTAGTTACACAGCAGAAAAAAGAAAGGAAAACCCAAAGAGCGCATGAACACATATTTGACTCAATACCGAGACTGAAAAATACAAGCAAAATCAAAGCCTTAGCACTACTGATGCACCATGTCAGGTGATTTACATGATATTAGCATACATTTGTGTGCATAATAGGGGAGCACTTTACATATCCTAACTCTAGGTGAATTGAGAATCTGTTGTAGTTTATAGTTCAGGGGAAAATTTAGCCACATTTGCAACAAGGTATTTATTACCATAATTCATGCTTAGAGTTACACTGTAAGAAAAAGTCCTAATATAAAAGTATTTTACAGTTCTGTTCTTCTAGAATATCATTAAATTTACATAAATAGACTGATTTCACATTTCAAATGTAAATTAACGTAAAATCACTGTAATGTAATAAAACATAATTTTCTTGTTTTTTAAATGTATCTGTCTGTACATATGCATATTTAGATTGTTAAAATACATTCACAAATGTATCATGATTTCACAAATATTTGTCTGTTATTTGAAAGATTGAACTATGCTATGGAAAAATATATGAAATGATTCCTATAAACTTTTTTAACATCAAATAATTGTTAATATTATTGCTATTTAGGGCGATCGTGGCTCAAGAGTTGGCAGTTCGTCTTGTAATCAGAAGGTTGCTGGTTCGAGCCCCGGCTCGGACACTCTCGGTCGTTGTGTCCTTGGTCAAGACACTTCACCTACTGGTGATGGCCAGAGGGGCCGATGGCAGCCTCGCCTCTGTCAGTCTGTCCCAGGGCATGCGATCCATTATTATTTAAACCAACTGTTGACTGTATATTTCTGTACATTTAAGTATTATTATTCATATTGCCACATTCATTGACCTTGTTTATAGGTAATTTCATTGTTTGATCACATTAAAATGTTCCTAATTTAATGTTTAAAAGCACTTGAAAAAGGCAAAATCCCATGTAAAATTAGCGCAACAAACTGTATTTTCATTACTGAAAATATTTTTATGAGAAAGTTATTTTCTGTTATTTTCTGGTATTATTTTGGTGTATAAAAAGGAAGTATTTAAACTTCAGTATGTGTAACCAGCCATGAGTGAAAGCGCTGGTTTTAAGTGAATAGATATGTGTATATATGTCTTTTTGTCAAATTAATTTATACATTTGGCAACAAGGAAAGGAAAAACAGGCCTATATTTTCCATTGCAAATAAAGAGAGAGCACATAAAGGTCCCACCCAGGCTGGAGGGAAAAGCAGCTCATGGCTCTGCGCTCACTTTGCAGTGTGTAAAAAGCTAAAGACATTCAGAAAGCTTCTGACACAGTACTTGAGTCAGACAGAGCGAGGCATCCAGACAAAACAATATGAGAAAAAATGAGATTCTTATACTCATCATTTCTATGTATGCAGGAAGCATTTTATTGCTTATAAATCAAATATTTAACTGCATGTTTTAGGCTGCTAGGTCTTTCTTTAAGTTTACCTAAAACACACTGACAACGCAGATCTTGAGTTATAGTGGAATGTGTATCAATGGGAAGGCTGTGTTATTACAAGTGCCTCAGGTGCTGTGGATATAAAAAGTCTACACACTCCTGTTAAAATACAAGGTTTTGTGACACAGTAAAAATCTAATATTTTCAACTAGCTAAAAGCTATATTTTTAGTGGCCTCAGACCACTGTTCAGCATTTTTCCCTGACCAGTGGGTGTGGTTTCCACAATACTGCAAACTGGCCCTCGTCTCTGGCAGTAATTATATTCATTTGCAATCCTTTATATATCACATCATGCCCTTTAAAAAAAAAAAAATCAGCATGTTCATTTTTGACAATTTAGGAAGAGTTGTTAAAAAACAACAACTTTATTTTACAAATATTGTAAAAATTTAAAAGCAATCATACATTATTTATCTTTTAAATAACTGAAAATTATCACACAACTCTGAAATCTGTATGTAACAAACAGAAAATAAACAAATAACAAACAGAAACAAGACAGTTATGTGTTGTCTGAGCTGAGACCTGTAATGGCTTCTCATGCTGCTGTAGGTTATCAGTTAAATTGGCAAAGCATGAAAAGGCAGTTACGCACTATCATTCACACCAGGTGAAACTTGGAGAAGTAGATACATAATCTATTACGAGCTGAGTTCTGTATTTATTGCAAAGCAGCAGGGACCAGTGTCTCCTAAGCTCATCTCACTTGAAAATAGCGACAGCTTTCCCTAATATTCTTGGCAGAGGAACACTAGCTGATATCTCACGACTGCTTGTCATTCTCTAGGATTTGGGGAACTCTTTGAAATTAATGTTGTGACTGTTATTCAAGCCGCTTTCAATAACTGGTTATTGGATCCGCCAAGCCCTCCACCTTTGAGTGTCACCTGAAAAGCTTAGGTATCTCAGTATTTTTCACAAGTGAGTTTAGGGTGAACTGGGAGATTGACAGATCGTTTGTACTGGCATGTTGTGCCGAAGCGAGAGCTGGATGTTAAAGTGAAGCTGCTGACTTACAGGTCAGTATACATTTCCACCCTCAACTATAGTCACTAGCTCTAGGTAGCGATTTTGTCAATGGCTGAGAGGCAGGAACATGGGAGCAGATGAGGAACCAGGACTCTGCCCTCATGTGCAAAGACAGACACTCACTCGGATCGTCACAGTTTGCAGAAGCAATAGCCAAAATTAGCTTCTTCCGAAAGGTGGCAGGGCTCAGCCTTAGAGACAGGTGGAGGAGCTCGACAGGGCCTCAAAGTAGAGGCACACAACCTTCATCTGGCTAAGATGCCTCCCGGGTACCTCATAGGTGAGATGTTCCACTGAGAACAGACCCCAGGCCAGACTCAGGACACTAGAGAGATTGTTTATCTTGGTTGGCTTAAAAACATCTTTATATACCACTGGATGAGCCAGTGGATGGATGGATATTACTCAAGCAGTTGCTGCATTGACTAATCTGTAATGTTCTGTTTCTAACTCTTATAAAAGAGAATAATAAAACAAGCGCATGAAAGCTTAAGCAGTTATAAATCAGAATATCAGCTCAAACGTGTGAGGCAGATGTGGCTGATTTGCATTAAAGCCCAGACAGTTATGATACGATGAGTCATCTGAAGCTTCTGTGTGGCCATATTAATATATTTGAGATCTAGGAGCTCTTTAGCATTTCAAGATTGAAATGTTTTATTGATATGCAGAGCCGGTTTTTTCCTATCTTTTTTTTTAAATCTAATTTGTTCTTTTGTAGTTCATTATATCCTCTTCTGGCTGTTGCGTTGGTTACTAGTAGGAAAAATCTATTCTGTGTGATGACTTTTACTTCAGATGCATGATGGTCAGACTTGTATTTAAATGAACTTAAGTGACATCTTTTGCAACAGGGAGAAAAGGTCATCTTTAAAAGATTTTCTTGTTATATGTGTGACTTTAGCATATATATTATACCAGTGCAGAAATGATCAATACAATATATCAAAAGTGGGTTTTTAGTTTCTGTTTACGCCAAATATCACTGTGTTGTCTCATCTAGGGGACTTCTTATCATCATCTTTAAAGCTCAGTGCTCTGCCCTTTGACTCTGCAAACAACAAAGACTCTCCCCACCTCACAGCTCCAACAGGCCACAGGAGAGTGTCACTCTTTGAAAGAAGAGAAAAACAGACTTCTCTCCTGTGTGTCACTAAAATCATGACGCCCTCTCTCATATGAGCAATAATGCTCGTATGTGTTTTCCTGTTTGGAATTAGAGTTCTTTATTTTTGGTTGTGCTTCCTGATTGACTGTAAATTAAATGCTTCCAGCATTAAATTACTGGTGTTGAGAGATAAACTCTAATCCTGTTATTTTGAGACAGTTTGAAAAAGTTGTTCTTTGTTGCTTTTGATTAACTTGCTTTAGCTTGCGGCTTTGCTTGTCTGGACTGTATGAAGGTCACGAGCCTGCCACCTGCCTTTTACCACGCCAACAGTCCCGCCAATCAAAAACTCAATTGCCTTTGGCTCTGACATACATGTTGATCTGTGATGAATTACCTTAGTATGCACTGTAGACTGTTTCAGTCTGTGTGCTATGTGTCACCAGTGAGCCTTATTTTAATCAAGGTCAGTGTGCTGTCTAATTCAAGAAGGGCTTTCTAATTAATAGCATTATGAACAGCTGAAAGGAGAAGGCCCTCAAGACAGAGAGGTGTTGCTCCATGTTCTCATCTGTTGAGGTGACACTAATTGGTCTGGATTTGCAACCTGGCAGAGATGTACCAGGGCTCTAAATTAACTAATATCAGTTATTTCAGGGGACAGGCAGCTTAGTGAAGGCGCTTTTAGTAAAGCCATCTCAAGAGTTCCTAACTCACCTGTCAAATAAAACCATCAGCAATTTCATTAAAAGTATTATTAGTGTGTTCTTTTTAATCAGAAGTCCATAAAGAGGTGGTGAATATGGATCGAAAACCCACATATCCATCTTTTCTTCAGTGTGGTGAGTAAATACAGTGTTTTACTCATCAGATCTTGAGTATCATCCATTTAAATCTTGAACAATATTTTTTTGTGTGTGGTACTTTTAGATTAGAGACAGCCATCTTTCATTTATATATTTTGATAATACCACCAAGGTTGCTTTGAAATCATTAAAAAACATCTCTTCATTCTACCCCTACTTTCTATCTGTAGTTTAAATGTCATTAAATGTCCTCTGCTTCCCACGTTCCAGCATTTCTCTCTGAAATATGAATTCAGTAGAAGAGATTTGCACCTATGGCAGCAAATGCAGTGTAAATAACTAAGAGAAGGTGCGGCAGGCACATTTAAAACGTGACCTTTGTGACAACAGCCTCAATCACAGAGTTACAGTACAACGTGACTCACCACAATTTGTGCGTAAGGGGAAACAGATGTGTTTGCCATGGCTTCGCATTTTATTTTCACTGTGTAAAAGCAATTTCTTGTTATTTATTAAGCACTTAAAAACAGCTTGCCATCGCGCCATCCACATTGTGACTTTTCCCAAACAGACAGGCGAGAAATACAGTGACTCTGTTTTGTACTTGGTGGTTTCAGTGAAAAGGTATGTGCGTGTGTGTCTGTGTGTGTGGTCTGCTCAGATTAAAGCCTGTCAGAAAGCCTTAAGATCAAAGCCTTTGTGGACCACAAATCTGATCTGTCACTGGAAAAGCCACACAATTTTGTCTCTTCCATCTTAGAGATAGAGAGAAAAGTCACTCAGCTGTTATTTTTCACTCTGTAGGTTTTCAAGTTATGAAATGTGCCATTAAGGCTGTATAAGAGCATCATTGTCCTGTTGTTACTTGTTGTTACCTCTACATTTAATCACAGTGTTGCACAACCAACTGCAACAAATACTATGATTGCTCATATTTTTATTTAAATCAATGCTGCCATGTGTAATTCTTGAAAAAACTCAAAAATTTCAAGTCTGTAAAATAAATTGTTATCAGAGAAACTGACTTCATGTTGTGAAGCGGACTCGCTGATTTCATCGAATTTAACTGGCTAAGCAACAAAACTGCAGCATCGTTACTAGAAACATGCTAGCAGGCTAAGCACTGTCAAACATATAGTGCAGCTTATGATCGAGGGCTTCTCTCAATGCTTACACTTACAACTACTATGATGCTGGGAGGAAACAATTAGCAGGGTCCCAGTTGCATCCAGTTATCCCGCACCAGCCCTCTATAGTACTTCTACGTGGCTAACAGTTTACCGAAGCACCTTTTTATTTGAAATGCTTGCCCACCTCGTCCATTTTCAGCTTGTCAACAGACAGTAGCTTGATGGTGTGACAGTGATGGCTGTAGATGGACTTGTTTACTGGAAAAAGGCTCCCTGGAGGAAACAACACTTTATTTTCATAACTCCAGTTTCATTGAAATTGTCTAAGTGCTGTGCTGCTACATGAGCTAGAAGTTGTTCCACAGCATACACTACAAGTGCAGAAAGTTCATGTTTTTTACAGCAGTAACTGAGAGGCTAATAATAACCTAGTCAAAACACAGTGCTGAGCATTATTCCATCAGACTAATGAGTAGGCCCAGTAATGGCAGATCAATGATTACAGATGATTAGTGTTTCCGGGGATGGCCATGACTTCAGTCCCTGTAAGTTGTTGCTGCTTACTAACTTCAAGTCTCTCCCAAAAGGACAGACAGCTAAATAATGAAGGTCTACAATACAACAGCTGGAGCCGTGGATTTACTGGCTTAGAGGGTCTGATTCAGCATGCCTCGGGGTCGTCCAGCCTTAGTCAGAATGTCCTCCGGCTCTCTGAGGACGGCTGATGGAGCACCGACTCATTAACAGCACTGCAGATTTAGTCTTGTTAAGGGACCCTAATGGATAGATTTATCTCATTACATTTGGCACTTCACTGGATACACATACTGTTAGGAAAAGGCATGTGCACCAGCAGAAACACATTTGCACACGTCTACATACACACACGCCTGCGCACACTGTGTAATTGTATTTTTCACCCAGTCCTTCACCAAGGTAGTGTAATGACAGAGCCCAGTATAATCAGAGATTATGCACTGCTCAAAAAAAATAAAGGGAACACTCAATCATTACGTATAACACAAAGTCATTATGTCAAGAACCACAAACCTTTGTGAATCAATTCCAGCCTTCTTTGACGCAAATGAAAGTGACAACGGGAGCTTATGAGAACCAACAACAAGAAGGGACTAGTTTAACAGGTGATAGTCAGAGACTATTGCTCTATCCATATCTGTCCACTAAAGGACCTCGTGGCATGCTCATGAATTCAGATTCTGAACTGCACAAGTAGGCAGCTGGAGGTAATTTTGCAGGGCTCTGACAGTGTTCCTCCATAAACAAAGGAGCAGATGCAGCTTTTGCAGCTGGGTTGATGCCGTTCCATAGCCATCTCCAGCTTTCTTTGTGTAACAGACCATATCCTGGTCTGGTGTCTTCTCCATGCTCCTCAGACTGTGTTAGGAGACACAGCAAACAGTCTTGTGACAATACGTATAGCCGTGCCATTTCTGAAGAGCTGGACTACCCGTTTAACTTGAATTGGGTGCATCTACCTTTTAACGCTACCAGTAGTGACAAGGACACTGGAAAAAAGCAAACCCAGAGAATAATCAGTCAGTAGGCATGAGGAGAAAGTAATGGTCTGTGGCCACCACCTGCAAAATCATTCCCGTTTTAGGGGGTATCTTTTCGTTCCTTCTTCAGTGCACATGTTGTCACTTTCATTTGCACTAAAAGAGGTGAAATGGATTCACAATGGTTCATTCCTGACTAGAAAGACTGATATTCCTGTGGTTTAACTGACATTGTGTTACTAAGAAACATGGGGAAAACATCAGAAGACTGTTAAAATAGCCTGTCAACCTGAGAGGTCCAAGAGCTACTACACTAAAACTCTGTTATGCTCATTTGACTTAAATAACAAATACATATTATTACAAATAATTATTAGTGTTATAAGTAAGGTACAAATAAATAATATTTGTACCTTAAAATTATAATATTTTTCATGATGACACGAGAGGAAAAGCGAGGAGATCAGCAGACTCCCACACAAACAACAGGGATATGTAACAAATTACATCTCAGTGTTTAGCTGTTGCTGAGATATTGCAGTTTGAATTAAAATGAGGGCCTGGCTGACCAACGGACACTGCCATTCCTATTAGTGTAAATATAATCCAGCGCAATACATTATGAGACATCAGATGTATCTGTTAATTAAACTCATTTTAAACAATTCAAGCATTTAAGACAAAGGGAGGCACCAGTGTGGTTTCTATTCCAACAATACTGTCAGTTATTGTAGTTGCCAGGGATACATATAAATATAGGTTTTAATACTGGAAAGTAATTAAAATACTGTGAACATGTAGCTTTTCATTATTCATTCTTGCACTTCTCTTCACTATCATCGCTTTTCAAACAATGCAAAACAAAGGCTTCCTCGGGGCCTGGCACAAACTGCTTGAAGTGTTCTTTTTCCATTGGTATCAGCATTTCACAGCCATCCAGGATGGCCGTCTCTCTGCACTGCTGTTGTGGCTGAATAAAAGCAAGTGAACAGAATGAGCAGTTAAAAGCCTGTTGTGTGTGTTTAAAGAAAACTGTGTGTGTGTAGATGTGTGCCAATGTGTTTCTCCTGGTGAAAATTCACTGGATCAATAACAAATACAGTGTGTTCTTGTTCAGCTTCAAAAATTTGATTGTGCCTTTTTTTGCACACTCTCTAGGACTAGTCTTTTAATTTGAAAATGCTGACAGGAACCTGACATTATCTGTTTCTCTTGAATTCTTTTTCTTGGGCATTCAATCAACAGACATATATTAAAGGCAATGAAAACTGGATTACTTCCGTATGCATTTAAAGTGCATCCATCCATCCCAGCTACCATAGTGAAGACGCCGTGTACACCCTGAACAGGCCACCAGTCTGACGCAGGGCTAACACAGACAGACAGCCACTGGGACTCATATTCACACCTATGGGTAACTTAGATTAACTAATTAACCTAACCCGCACAAACACAGGGAGAACATGCAACCTCCACACAGAAAGGCCCCAGCCAGGTGTCTGCTTGCAGGAGTACCTGTATATGAGATGGTCTGTATATTTTAAACCCAGTGCCCTTTAACCACGAATGGTGTTGCAGTATGTCACGTCATAAGACTTCATTTGCAGTTAACATGTAACTACTGCACTATGGTCTATTCCGTTTCATTTGTTGTTACTAGGCATGTGAAAATATCAGACTTTTTCTTTTGTATCATTTTTTTTATTGTTGCATCTATTTATTTTATTCCTGCTGTAATAATGGGAATTTCCAAACTGTAGAATCAATAAAGGCCAGCTTATCTCATCTTCATTTACTGTTGTACTGTTATTAATCATAATCCAGTTGTTACAATTTATAGTAACATACACATACACGCACACTAGAATATGAAGTAGCTGGGAAATATATGTTGGCACATTAAGCACAAGCTCTCTTAATTTTGAAAGCACCTTTGAATACTTCTGAAATGTGTTTTCAACATGTTTATGCTACTCCATCTTAAATAAAATATCGAAGTATTGTGTCTGGCAGAAAAAAGCTGTGTTTTCAATCCAAGTGATTTTATCATGCAACACGAGCACATTTTGGAAATACCATGCTGTCATTTGGAGCACAGCACAGCTGTGTATGTGATAACTATTAAAATCTTATCCCTGTGTTTGTGAAGCGCAGAATTAACAATATTTGGATTTTTCAAATTACTCCAGGGGAGAAACTTGATGCTACTTTGGAAGTAGTGGCTACAAAATTACTAAGTGTATGATGTGGGAATGTAAAACTGTCAAGAGAGTCTAATTTGTGTTTTCATTCTGCAAAGTGACAGATGCACTTTAATTGCATATTGTAGTAATTCAATTTTCATTGCTTTTAATATCTGTCAGCAGGATTTAGTTTATATGAATGTTTGTTGAGTGAATGCCTAAAGAAAATGTAAGAGAAACAGATCATAGTGTGCATGCTTTTCACAGATTTCACATATCATGTGCAGTACATGTAATATCTAATCATTAAAGGAATGACAAAAGGCAAAAGAATTTAAAGTGACATATTCAACAACTGTTCAAAAATCAGTCATCAATCAGTCAGTTGATCATTAAATATTTTATATAATGTTTTGGGATCAATTATTAAATGTGTATCAAGTTGGTGCTTCAAGAAATACATAGACATAAAGTTAAAATTCAACATTAACAAGCAGTCAAACAGTCCATCCAGAAGGTGAATTGATTGATCTCTCCTACAGTAAACCTCTTTAGTGGCCAGACTATAGACATTATGGCAACGTAGTATAGAAAATACACATTTATAAACTGTGATTAAAAAACAAACAAACAAGTTTTTAAAGCAATAAGAGAAAACAGACTAATTTATACATTTCATTTGCTCACATTTTACATTTTAAACTCTCTCTAAGCAGCTTTTGCAGAGCTGCACCTTGTGTGTTCTGCTGAAAGTTTACATCTTAATTCACTGACATTAATCGATGGAGAAATTCATTATTATCTAGCATCATGTGAGAGAAACTGACCATCATTTTATTTCAATGGATTTTGTATGCTATTGTTCAATTCAATTCAATTCAATTCAATTCAATTTTATTTATATAGCGCCAAATCACAACAAAAGTCGCCTCAAGGCGCTTCATAGATACAGAGAAAAACCAAACAATCATATGACCCCCTATGAGCAGCACTTTGGTGACAGTGGGAAGGAAAAACTCCCTTTTAACAGGAAGAAACCGGCAGAACCAGGCTCAGGGAGGGGCGGGGCCATCTGCTGTGATTGGTTGGGGTGAGAGAAGGAAGACAGGATGAAGACATGCTGTGGAAGAGAGACAGAGGTTAATAACAGATATGATTCAATGCAGAGAGGTCTGTTAATACATCGTGAGTGAGAAAGGTGACTGGAAAGGAAACACCCAGTGCATCATGGGAATCCCCGGCAGCCTACGTCTATTGCAGCATAACTAAGGGAGGATTCAGGGTCACCTGGTCCAGCCCTAACTATATGCTTTAGCAAAAAGGAAAGTTTGAAGCCTAATCTTGAAAGTAGAGATATTGTCTGTCTCCTGAATCCAAACTGGAAGCTGGTTCCACAGAAGAGGGGCCTGAAAACTGAAGGCTCTGCCTCCCATTCTACTTTTAAATACTCTAGGAACAACAAGTAGGCCTGCAGAGCGAGAGCGAAGCGCTCTAATAGGGTGATATGGTACTACAAGGTCATTAAGATAAGATGGGGCCTGATTATTTAAGACCTTGTATGTGAGGAGCAGGATTTTGAATTCTGGATTTAACAGGAAGCCAATGAAGGGAAGCCAAAACAGGAGAAAGTCGTGTTAAGTCATGACCCCAAAATTTAGATGCAACAGATGTAACATGCCTGAAAAAAATTCTGAACACATTACTTTACAGTACCCCTTACACTGCTACAGCCACTTTGGCTCATAAAGACCATTTATTTAACCCTGAAACGCTTCAGAGTATCACTTTTGCACAGAGGGCAGCAGATAGGGAATGTCTTAGGGACTGCATAGACATGAAGTTGTCTGTCTTCCAGGTGACACATTATGACACACAGTGCTGACAGCGATGGAGGGAAGAAACAAAATGACAGGCTGCAGTTTTAGAGGGGGGAAAATAGTGTTGGAATCACTCGGCAAGTCCAACTCACCATGTCAACCCCTTCAAACCTCACTTGTTGTTTCTGACAGGAGTGATGATCAGCGGGGCTGAGTTTTCAGCCCCATTAGTAGCACACGGACTGAAGAAGGGAAAGATCTTCTCTTTGAAGTTACATCCAGTAAAGGAGAAGATGCTAGCCCTCGTGTCCACATCATAAAAGGAAACCTGACCGTCCTCATAATCAACAAACACCCCGATCTTTTCAGGTACCTCCGTCACATGAAGAATTACAGGAGGGTCTGTATTGGCTGTGAACTCGTTTCCCTTTCTCAGCCAAATTGTCCAGTATCCATTCTTTGGACTCAGTCTTATGTCCCCCCTCCTGTTGATGGATTGCTTTGCAACTCCTAAGTCCCACTGTGTTTTGTCTTTTACTTGAACCTCATAGTAAAATCTTCCTGAGGCGAAACCTTCTCTTGCCAAGACATTGTGAACACAATCAAACCTCTCTGGGTTCTTTGGGACACGCTTCCTTTGGGTTCCCCATGTGACTTGCTTCCCATCTTCAGAAATATAGAGATAAGAGTTTGCTGTGTCAGGATCCAGTGTCAGTTCCACAGCGTGCCGCCTGACTTCTTTAAAGTTGGGATCACAGAGCATCCTTATTTCTCTTGTGACTGTTGCCTCCAGCGAGGCCATAACTTCCTGCATTTTAAACGGGTCGCAGCTAAGAGTCACATCAGACCAGTCCTTTACTTGAGGTGGAATGATGGTAAGTGAAAGGTAACTTTCAAGGAATCTGAAGGGGTCGTCTGTGACTGAAATGTTGTCAAGCTGCTGGCTTTTCTGGGTTATTTGCATAATTTCACCCTTCAGTTCATTAATTAAGCCGTCTGCCTCTGCTTGCTTTTTTCTCTGCTTTGTCTCAATTACATCCGCTAGCTCAGCTTGGCCTCTTTTAATGTACTCCACCATAGCAGTCATGACATGTTCACTGCATGACAGTGCCTTCGCTGCATTATTTTTGTTAGCCTCCAGTGAGCGTTCAATTTCCCAAATTTTCTGCTGACGTTCATCGATCATCTTATTCGCGTCTTTTTTTTCTGATTCCAGCTGGTCTTTCCTCATTAGAGCCTCCTCCTCTAGAGTCACTATCTTATGCTGTTTATGGTCCCTGTCTTTGCAGGAATCACAGAGAAACATTTGATCCACGCTGCAAAACAAATCTAAAGGTTCACCGTGATCTTTGCAGATCCTGCTCTCCAGGTTTTCAACCGGGTGAATAAGCTTGTGTTTTTTTAAGGCCAAAAGTTTCTGATGAGGCTCGAGATGTATTTGACAATAGGACATCATACACACTAAACAGGACTGCAGGGCTGGGCGCCTCGCCCCGGTGCAAAGCGTGCAGAGCACATTTCCATTTCCTGATTCTTCTGTGATATTAACAGACTTTTCTTGAACTGATTTCACGAACTTTGCTGCCATTTCGGCTATGAAATGATTAACCCGAAGCTTTGGTCTGATGTTAAACTCCTCTTTGCACAACGGACATGATATTAATGGATTTGAGGTGTCCCAGTAGCCTGTGATACAATCAATACAGAAATTGTGCCCACAGGGAGTTGACACCGGTTTACTGAACACACTCAGACAGATGGAACAATGAAAATTCTCCTCAGCTATTAGACTTGCAGGAGAGGCCATGTCTAGAAGGAAAGATAGTGAAAGTCAGTAGAGTTTCAATATTAACTGTGAGATTACCAAGAAATTGTTTGTCTTTAAAATGTTTTCCTAACTATCTGACCACCTGCCTAACCTATAAGATACGACCAAAAGACAAGAAACTTGGAAACTTAAAAAAAATTGCAAAATTACCTGTTGTATCAAGACTTTACTCGACTTCCAGCAGCATAAAAGACCGTTAAAACTGTGCAGCTCTTTTTTTCCTTTTAGTTTCTCTTTCACAGGTCACTCTGAGGCCACTCCCATTTCCTCATCTTCTTGCGACAAGTTAACCCATTGTGCGCACAAATATAGAGAGCATATAAATATATATATATATATAAATATATAAATCCCTTGTACTTCTGTTTTTAGTGGTACAAATAATCAGCTTTTATTCTGTTTGGCATACTAGTAAGATATTTAGATAGGTGTGTACTTAGCTATGTGGGCGCATGATGTGGGCGTACGCTGCATGCGTCATCTCTCTCATATCCTGTTAACGTGTTCACGGTTGTGTATTTGTGAGTCTTTTCTGTGTAGATGTGAGCACATGGTGCAGCTTCAGCAGCTGATAATGAATTCAGTGACTGACTACCAGTGTGCAGTGTAATTAAAAGGGGTTTAGACTGACTAAACAATCAGGAGAATTATGGACACTAGCAAAATGAATGTGAGGTCAGAATGGAGAATGATATATACTGACACACACACACACTCACACGTACCTATTACGATCGTCTTATCTGACTTAGAGCTGCCTTGAGTCTCGTCTTATTCAAGCCTCGACTCAATGCCCTGACTACCATAAAACATTTAAATGACATTTGAATCATCCAGTGTTTCCTTTGATCGGGGGCTGAGTGAAACTCTAGGACCCAGCACCTTAGCTTCCTCTGCATGATCCAGTGACCAGTTCATCACAGGATGAGAGTCAAAGTCTTTTCCTCCCTTCTTTTGTTTCTTCCCCATTATCCCCATTGCCCCCAAAACCTCCACCTCCCACCCGACTCATGTGGCTCTAACATTGAAGGCATTAATAACAGATCACATGAGCTGAATGTTTGATCACACAGACCTCCCTATTAGAATTGAATCCCTCTTGCAAGGTGTCTGCCCCGTTTTGAACTCAGTGTAAATCCAAAGTAAAGGCCTTGCCTCTACAGCACACCCTAGAGTCCAAGACAAAAACTGTAATACTGACTTAATGCTGGAGTACTGCTGTGCTATTACAGAACATGACACTAAAAAACAAACAAACTAAAACCATAAATGGTGTATCAAAAAGAAGCTTCCAATTCCAAAAGGCTATACTTTTTAAAGTAATGGACAAAGAAGCTGGCAGTAATTGTTAAAATACATGGCAATATATGAAGTGTTAGACACAAAACAGTGTCCACAAGTGCTCAATGTGTCTCCCTCCAGATGCACAGCATATGTTGTAATGGTAACCTTTGTGCAATAATTTTGCAGCAATTTGCACAAAATTCTAAGTTTGTTACACCAACAAGCCACGACTTGATTCCAGTTAGGGGGATTTGTAAATCTGATCTATTGCATCATGGCTGCATCAAGCAGCGAGGAGCATAATCTGCTCCATAATCTTTTCCAAATTAGGCTGTTGTTGTTTACTTCAATAACACAAAATGGAGTAGTGAGCTGTACTCAGTGTGTAATCTTAACACTATTTTGAATTTGAAACCACAGATAGGAAAGGTTTAAATAAAATTAATTATTATTTAAGATAACATTGTTTCCATACCCCGCCCCAAAAAGTCACCATAAACCCATTCATATAAAGTAGCACTCTTTTCAAAATAGACCTACTATGACCACCCATGATCAGCTCCATTTTTTTCTTTTATCTTGGACTGGCAGAGAACCTTTTGTGAATCACAGCTCAAAATAAGGCTTATTTAGCTTTTACTGGGCTTTGGTGCAGGCTCTGTGTTCAGCTTCGATGTGAATCAAACCATTTGAACTCCTCTACATTTCAGGCAGCTCTCTTCTCTTTGGCTGTCCTTCACAATCAAAAGACTTGGACAACAGTTTTGCTGTCCTAGCATCTAGAGCTTGGTACCTCAGATGAAAACACATCCCCTCACTGACACCACAGAGAACCAAAACTAGAAAAAAACGGAGCCTGTAGAGTAGTGTGGATCGGCCATTAGGCTACAAAGAAAATGAGCAACTGCCATTCTAACAACACGTTACAGAAAAAAGAAACAGAACAATAGGTAAACAGATTAAAAAAAAAAGATAAATAAAATTTGCCATGTTGTCTATAGGCTTTATGTACAGCAGCAATGCTCAAGAGAGGGAAGAAAGAAGACACTCTATTAACTCCATCATTCTAGTTTGTTTACTGCTTGGTCAGACCTGAGGGTTGTATTATTTTCAACCCCCAGACACAACACTACTGGAGGGAAGATAAATAATTAGTCATGAGATGAGTTTCTCCCTTCATCCATCAGCCTGGGGAACATGGCAACCCTAGGAGAACTGAAGCCAAATGAGAGTCCTCTCCCTGCAGTGTTTTTGTTCCCCAGACACTGTAGCTTTAGATTTACTCTAAGAGAGCGTGACTTTGAAACACTCAAAAGTTTGCAAGGATGACTCCATCTTTGTCAAGGTGTTCACAGATTAAAAGGAGTGCTTTAATCTGAAATAGGGAGACGAAATGCAACTTCATCAGACTGCGCGGAACAGTAGAAACAGTTAAACTGAGTGTAAAATTTACTTATATCTTTTTCGAAGCAATTCCTGCTATTGAAATCTCAGACACTAATGCATTTACTCTTAAACTAACATACCGCACAGAACATTTCTCATCTTCTTTTCCGAGTAATTTGACAGCGAGGAGGATTTTACGGCCTGTCATATAGGAAGCAATGGAGAAACGTGGGACACAAGCTGTTAAGTTCTATTAAAGATCATTAAATGGCACTCTAAAACCAACACTGAGGTCCCACCTGAGTGACACCACAGGAAAACCTGCTGGTAGAGGAATACATTACCTGGAGAATATTTTTAATATGTCAGAGTGTGAGACGTGTCTCTGAGAGGTGAACGTTTTTTGAATTGTATTTGCTCTACTCTCCTGCAGTGAAATCTGACCAGATGTTTTCTTAAACCTCAAGTGGTGCATGGAGATTTAAAGCGCCAAAAAGCATTTTCCACATGTAAAGACTGATAAGCTATTTTATCTAGACTCTTATTCATTAAACGGGTTGTGACTGTTGGAGTTACACCACTATCTAAGATAGCCTCTAAACAACAGAGGAGTTAGGTTCTCTGATAGGCTCCTTCAGCTGTTGAATAATTCATTTGTGCCATTTGCCAGACTCGGGATCCGTGACTGAAATTAGACAAGGACTGAATGATTGAAGATTTAATGAGATAAATATTTCTGATGCTTCAGTGGTCAAACAGTCCTGGTAGTTTGCTGTGTAGGTGGGGCTGAGCACCTACATATCAAATAGATGAAGAAAATGAAAATGTTTGAAAGGGAAGAAGTTGAGATTTGATTTAATTTTTATATCACCAATTCACAGTTCACGTTTTATACTATAAGGCAGGGACTGCAAATATTAGACTATATAGGAACTGGAACCACCTATGAGGAAGCGCTTGGCGACAGTGTGAAGAAAACCTCCACTACAAGCAGGCTCAGGGAATATCAGCCGCATGTTATGACCAGTTGGGTGTGAGGGGAAAGAGATGAAAGAGACAGGAGAATAGAGTGCCACAGATTCATAATTTCTCATGATAAAGGATTTATTCAAAAATAAAAATATATATTTAAACTAAAAAAGCAGCAAATAATGAAAAATGAACATCAGGAAGGCTGTGGTATTTTGACAGCAACATATTACAAATGTAATAGGAGAAATCCTTAATAAATAAATACAGTAAAATACATATTATTATTAATTACATATAAATTACAGAAACCTTGATGACACTATAGATACTACTGTATAGCTTTAGCCTAATTTTTGTTGTTTTATATTGCTTAAACTCTACTTATCAAATAACCAAATGATAAAAAATTCCAGTATCCTCATGAAGATTAATAAGTGCAGGTCAAACAACACAGTTTAGTTTAATTTCTGATTTCTTCTCCTTCATTTCTTCTTTCGCTTACCTGCTATTTGATCTCCATTTTTTTCTTTTTCCATACTTGCACCCTTCTGCTTGTTGCGTGGTACCAACCTCTGAAACCCCTCTTCAGTCCATACAACTCTCTTTTTCAGTCACTCTCCACAGCTTCAGCGACATGTAATGACTTTGAGCTGCAGCCTTTCCTTGGCTGTCACAGAGGGGCTTTTAACAAGGTCCTTCACTCCTTTTGCTCTTTCCTCCATACTTTACCATGCTGCCATCACTTCCCCCTCTTTCCCTCTGTAATTTTACCTTTCTCCGAGGGTAAAGTGTACAGGTGCCTGAAGAAATTGGAAGTGGTTAGAGCATTTTCTGCGTCTTAAGTAGAAACCTACATATTTCTTAGCCACCTTCAGGCATTAATGAAGACAGATTGTTTGAATTTGTTTGATCTGCACTCACATAATGAATACAAGGATCTTATATTTTACTTAAAGGTACAGTCAGTCATTTTTGTTTTGCGTTTGTAAATTAAACAAAAATAATATTGTACTACATATACATGTCAACCTGTGTGTTCTGGTAAACTTGGAATTAATCCATTAAAAATACATAGGAATAGGAACTACTTTCCAGTAGCTTCCATACTGCTCCAATATCTTGAACACAATGATTGAGTTGACATTGTTGTTCTGCCAAATCACATTTTATGTGGCTGGCGACTGGCTACATCACCCCTAAAAATAACTATGGTAGTATTAGTAGTAGTAGTAATAATGTATTTTATTGCTGCGCCTTGAAGAAAATAAAGAGGTAATTTCATCAGTGATGTAGATTTGAAGCACAGTTGAACTGAAACATAGCAAACATGCAAACTGTTCTGATCGAAGCAAGGATGTTGCTGTGATTTGCAAAGTGTCTGCATATTTTCATTTGTTCTCTAAATAATGTCAACAAAGTAGCTGATTTAGCCGTAATCACTCAAGACTACTAGCTAATTTTGGCTTCCTGAGCCATTAGTCTGCTGGCACATTGCTGGTTACCAGCAAAGGAGTTACTTTATTATTTTAGGTTGTTATATTTTTCTATTGCTATTCTAGTCGAATCGGGCTTCAGTGTGTATTCACAGTACAGCTCCAGTTCCAGTTGGCAGGAACTCAAAAGGATGCTACATGTCGAAGACGAGCAGCAGCTTGTATTCAGTTTGAATACTGAACACAATTATTACGGATCAGTTTGTGCCTTTTATTGGTTTGTTAATTCTGTTAAACCAGGTGAGTAAACAGGCAGATGGTGAAGTTAGCTGGAAAAACAATTGATATTTTTTGTTAAAGAAGGTGACATGAATTTCATGGGCGCTTTCCAGCAACACACATAAAAATCTCAATGGATATTCTGAAGATCAAATTCACTGAGGTTTGCAAATATGAAAAGAGCTGACTACATTTTGAAGTAGTATATTCCTTTTATATTAAATGTAAGCCACTGTACGCATGACATTATGACTTGGGGCTAAGCCCCTCTAAGACTTTGAAGCTAGATTTTCAAACATCCTTAGGATTAAACCTTTGTGTTTTATTGTCCAGGAAGGGGTCAATGTAACCAAAGACGTGGGAAAGTAAAGGACAGAAATGATGCGACTGACATATTATTAAAATATCATCCTCTTCCTCCTCACCTCAAGTCTCATGTCTCTTGTCTTGAACTGAAGCCAGGGTACTAACAGTCAAAAATGTGCACAAATATGTTTATTCCCTATTTTGTTATAATTGCTCTTTCTTAGCAGATTAGACAAGCAACCGCACCATCTTCAGACAGCTGACAATGAGCCGCCTAAACCACAACAACTGGTTATGAGCTAATGTTATGCTGGCTAATCTGAGGCTCAGAGATGACACTTTCCTAATAAACAGATTATACTGTCACATCATATGAGAGTTTATTCAAGAACGTTAGATCCAGTACAAAGTAAGTTTCACTGCACTGGCTAACAGCGGTAAAAACAGCAGCGCTTACTGATAGAAAAGTTCAGGATATTTTAAACAACTCATCTCAGTAGTTGTCTGAAAAGCCTCCGGCTGATCCAGAACAGTGAAGCGAGAGCACTAACTGGGATTATAAAGAAAGACCATATTTGTCCCATTTTAGCTCTGTTTATTCAGAGCTGAATCCAGAATGTGTCTTGTCACATACAAAATCTTGAATAATCAGAGTTATTCGTATCTTAAAGACATTGTGGTACCTTTTTATCCTAGCAGAGCACTTCACTTTAAGACTGCAGGCTTACTTCTGGTTTCCAGAGTTTCAAAGAAGAAAGGAAGGTAGAGCCCAGACACTCTCTCAGCTTTCTTTCTGAATAAAGCGTGTAGTTAGGGCTGGATCAGGTGACCCTCAACCATCCCTTAGTTGAGCACAGCAGGCTCTGGTTGCTGGGCGCTTCCCATAATGCACTGAGCTTTTCTTCCTCACTTACCTCTTTTCACTCCATGTGTGTTTATACACCACTACTGTATTTAGTCATTAGTAAATATTAAATTCTGGCTCCCTCTCTGGTTCTGCTGGAGATTTTCTTCCTGTTAAAAGGGAGGTTTTTGTTCCCACTGTGGCTAAGTGGTTTCTCATGGGTCTGATTGTTGGGGTTTCTTTTTAATTGTTGTAGAGTTTTTACAGTATAAAACACATCGGGGTGACTGTTGCTGTGAACTGATTTTATATAAATACAAGTGAATTCAATTAAATTGAGCCAGTGCAGGGAAGCCAGAAAGACCACAGCTGACCAGAAAATTAAAAACCATAACCCTTTTACTGTGAGGTGACAATACTTACCATTAAGTAGTGAACTGTTATAAACTGTGGATAATTATGCGTAATGATTGAGTTTAATGATCTTTTTGTGGTCAACTTTTCACGACTGTAATTGCAGGGGAAAGAGGAAAGGACAGATGCCAAAGTAGTTACTTGTAAAACAGCTAAACCTTTCTAAAGAGTGAATATTTAATTTTGAAGTCCAGCAATATATAAGGAAGGCTTTTGCTCTATTGTTATGTCTTAGACCTGATCATTTAATTTAAAGTAAAAGCTTGAATAAAAAAACCCTTGAGTGATATATTCTTAATTCTGAAATGTCTAACCATATCTGTTTTCCCTTTTCATATTTCTAAATTTGTACAGACATTTATAAATGAGCATTTTTAAGCTAATAGAGAGGGGATATGTATGTTTGTATGCATTTAGAGATAAATGGAGATCTGATGCCCTTGGGCTTGTATTAGTATTCATGACGAACAAGGAAATTAAAGCCAAGTAAATCACCTCAGCCTCCCTGCATTTCAATTATAGACAGCATAAACGAGGTATTGATCCATAACGGAGAAGACACACGGAGAAGCAGAAAGATTTTTAAATACTCATCAGTCGTCACACTTTCATAAGATTTGGTAAATCTGTTCTTTAATTGATTCCCAGATAGATGTGACAGCCAGCAAGCTTCAGCAGACAAGCGCAACAGTTCAAAGTATTGGTGTGTTAGTGTGAAATACATTCCCTCATGTATTCCTCTGTATCTTTTCTCTAGTAATCATCCTACACTGTTCTCTTAGAAAGTCCCAGAGGTTTCTGATATTCCATCATCTTTAGGAATCAGTAAAGAGGAGGGAGGACGGGCTGGTCAGGTTCACTCAGTGACTCACCTGACTGTGATAAATGTGAGAAAGGCCCAGTTCACACCTAAACCACAGAGTCTCCCCACTCGGACTAACCCCCATTCCTTCCCACTATCCCCCAGGCCCTCTTACAATTGGTTGACCCATGTGTCTCAGAAGCTCCAGAGGTCAGATGTCTGGTAAGATTCTCTAGCTTGATGGATAGATAACTTTTTTTAATTTCCAAGGAGGGCACAAAATAGGCAAAACTAAGAAATGCTACACAAGTTGGATAAAACTAATCCTAGGCCCTAAAAACCAGGCCTCTCTCCCTATGGCAGCCCAGATAGGCTCCAGGCACTCCGCAACCCTGACTTGGATGAACAGCAGAGGATGATTGGTTGGATGGGCAAACAGGTGGAGACATAAAATATGATGAAAATAAGAACAGTAAGACACAGTAATGCAGACATCGAATAAAACTACTATGAGCTGTAAAATTGTGGGCATAAAGCACAAACTCCAGATGTGATGTTTAGTTGTTTTCTGTCTTCTTTTTCCTGGGTTTCTTGTATCCCTATATCATAGGGTTGATGGAGCTGAGCTCTGTGCTCATAGGCTTGTCGTCTCCCCACCTATCCAGTCCTTTATTCACTCTTGTTTTTCTAATATTTTTGTCTATCTATCCCCATTTTCTGTCTATCTCCTAACTTTCCTCTTTGCCATCTGTCTCCCCTCAGTGTCTCTTCTAACGCCAGACGGTCCTTGTGAGAGATGGAGGAGATCACAGAGGATTTCTATTTCTCTGACCCCTGCATGCCCTTCATCTTCCTCTCACAGCTTGATCTATCACACACAAGTGCTTTTTATTGTTATTTGGCAGCTGGCTCTTGGCCCATGGCTTGACTTTTCTCTCTCCACCCCTCTCATTATTGCTGTGTGCTGCTCTGATGGATATAAGCCAGCATATTTTCATTTCCTCTGTACTGTACTACCACTTTTTGGTGTATGTATGACCACACTCCAACTCAAAGCCCGTATTCTTTTAGAAATTGTTGTACAGCTGTTGTCCGATCAGATAATAGCCATTCTTCAACACATTTTGTCTAAAGCACCTAAGAAACTGCAGTGTTTTCCCTACTGATGTCTTCTCCTATTGATGTTTTAGAAGTCTGCTTTGTTTATTCAAAGACACTCCGCTTATTCCTTGATGCTCGTCTCAGCTGCCTTTGTCACTCTCTCTCCTTGACCCTTCTGAACAGCAGATATCCACTCTGCTGGAGAAAATGTGATCATCTGCTTGACGAACTTCTCAATGTGAAAGAATCAACTTCTTCTAAAATAAGAACTGGAGGATCTCTCCCTCTTCAATTTGTCTTGTGATCTCCTTCCACTGTTTTTCTGCTGTAATGGCCATATTGTACACAGAGCTATATTCAACACCTAGGTTTTATAAGATAAACACCCCATAATTTCCTCTCCCTACCAGCTTGATTAGTTAAGAAGATTAAATATAAAGTATTTATAATTAATGACACACGTGTAATGGTACATAAATCAGAGTAATGCAGAAGCTTTTAGTGCTATATACGTTCAGTCCATATAACCTTTTAATTATTTAGTAAATATTAATCAATAATAAAGAAAGGTAGAGGTGATCATTTTGAATTTTAATTTAACCCTGACTATATAAAGTTTTAATTAAAACGGACTGATGTATGTTTTCCTACATGAACAGGTTTTAATTTAGTGTTTCTAAATGTTTTATACAAGACGATTTGTCCTACTCTCTTACATAGAGGAGGTGGATGATGTCAGACTGTACAATTATCTGTGGTTAATTTAACGGGCAACAAGTCCTGTCTTTTAGAAAGGTCAGTTAATATTGTATGGGTTATGAATATTGCAGGTCATTGTATGGTTGCTGTAGACTTGTAAAAATACCCCCAAATTGTGTTAATGATTTTATTTTTCCTCCAGGAAAGATGCCTGTTTTAATCTGAGCTCACTACAATGGATGATTAGACGGTTATTTTTTAAAGCCTTTATCAAGGAGCTTTTTTATAACTCATCTTTCCCAGATGCCTCCTGCATCTACGCATTTCACACAACATGTCCTGTAGCATCAGTGCCCAGCCATGGCTTTATTTGTCATTGAGAGATTTTACAGATTTTTTTCTGTTTATACATGATGTCATAAGTGCATCAGATTTAGCAGAAAAGGCTAATTTTCATGTGTAGTCCCCTAATAATACTAAGTGCAATAATCCTTTCTGTCATCGTTGTATTTTTACTCAGTTGTATATAGTATTTGTATTTGTATTCTATTTTTATCTTATTGTATATTTATTTTATTTTATTCTACTGTATATAGTATTTTATTTTATTTTATTTTATTCTATTCTGTACAGTTGTGTACTGTATTTATTCTTATTGTATTATAATTTTTGCCTCATAACTTTTGCACTGTCCACTTCCTGCTGTGACAAAACAAATTTCCCACGTGTGGGACTAATAAAGGTTATCTTATCTTAGGCAGGTTGATGGAACAACCAGCAGAAACATACGGATGTAAAATATAAAAACGTCATCCTAAACAAATCAGTGTTGTGCTAAATTATGTCCACATAATTCATTGTCCAAAAGCGCAAAAATGAAATAAATATATACATTAAAAAAAACAATTAGGCAGCTTTGATTGTTTCTACTGATTCTACTTGATTCAAGTAGAATCAGCCATCTTTATTCGCACCCAAAATGCCATAAAATGCTGCCTTTAGTTTAGCAGCTATAAAGCAGGTCTACAAAATCCTAAAGTGAAGATACAGGAGGAATGAGCGGCAAACAAAGAAGACCCCAATTTACTAGCATACCAATTTGCACTGCTATCACAGTATCAAAGGTGTTAACCAAATATAGTAGTTAATTTTTACCACGCAAATTATGGGCATGACAGCAATTTCACAAATTATTCAAGTTCTGAAGTCTAGTATAAATCCGGTAGTGTTTGAGAGTGCGGCGTGTAGTCACGAACCTCCTGACTTCTTGTTTCTAAAAAAATACGCACCATTTCAGTTGAATTAAGGATGATGGCAGAAGCTCGACAAGACATTTGCTGGAATAGGAGTTGCAGATAGTTGCTAGAGGTTGTGAGTAGTTACAAGGAAAGTGATTATTAAAGGCCCCGCCATGCAGGTCTACAGATCAGTCAGAAAAATAGCATATTACTGCAGTCGTAGTTTAAATGGAAGTGACATACTTTTCTACAAACACTACCAGCCGCTCTTTGAGATGTAGTAAAAATATAAAAATTGCAACCCAACTCAGAAATGAAGACTGTTCTTCTTCAAAGTAAAAGCTGCGCCTTTTGAAACATATTGGATGTACTGCTGAGATGCAACTTTTACTTTGAAAGTGAACCCTCTCCATTTCCAGTTTGTGTTGCACTTTCATTTTTTTATTTTATTTTTCTACTACAGCCAAGATAGTAACTGGAGAATATTTGCAGACAAATATTAATAAATATTATTACAGGCAATTGTAGCAACCTTCTAGCAACCAACGCCATCGCTATGAGGTTTTTGGTGCGGCACCTTCTTGGCATTTCTTTCCATTTCTTCCAGCAAAAGCCAGCTACTGTAGAAACACATTTTCCCCTAGCAACCTGTGGTTGTATCACATCCAATATGACCGTATGAACTAAAAAGATATTGGAAGCCCTATTCTCAAATAATTTGTACAGTAACAAAGATAATTACCACATTATGTCTGTTTCTCTTCATGTGATGCATTCATTTCTCACCATGTGGTTATTAGCCTCAGTCTTAATGTTAATATTAATAACAGGTTTCCATATAAACTGTAGCAGACTGTTTGAAAAGAGTAAAATATTCCTTAATAAATCTTACTGAATCATCGCTTCATCCTTCAAGATTTCCTCTGAGGGATTTTAGCTTGATGTATTTAAGGCACTTAAATGAGTCAAGAGTCAAAAACGGCCATGAGTGTCTACTAATTATTTGTACTTATAGACTCTGAATCTATTACAGTTATGTCTGTTGCCTGCTCTCATCTTGCTATTAATGATCTTCTCCTCTTGTCACTTCTGCACACCATTAGCCAAAGCTCCAATCAACCAGGAAAAAGAAAGTCCACTTAAAAAAAACAACAAGAAAACACTACGACCTTGATTTAGACGGGCTTAATACAGAACACAGCTGAGTGCAGCTACATATCTCGTGGTGTATAACTCTGTCTTGAATGATGATGATGGACTACTGAGATGAATGGACTGCTGCTCTTTGATGGGCCCTGTAGTGGTTTGACACGTTTTTTGCATCATCTAGTAACTTTTGTGTCAGGGCAGTGTGCTGAGTTTCTCCATCAAGTCTGATGACACATGACAGTCCCTGACATGTCTGACTCAGCTGATTAACAATTGTGTGTGATCATGTGTGCTGCTGTTACCTTCTGGGCTCACGAAGTGCCACTCACTCTTTTTTCCAACCTCTGTCAGTATTGGCTACAGCAGCTCCCCTAACTTTATCTTTGTGTGTTAATACAGGTAATTTTGAAATCTTTACCTATAAAGTATACATAAAACCAAATACCTTTAAGAAGAAAAATAAACAAGCTACCAACAAGCGTTTGATTTGATATTGCTATTTTCATTTCACACACTGTTAGTGTAGCTCAAGGCACAAAAATAAATCCTGTCTTGACACATCTCAGGAAGTTCCATTTTCTAGGTTACCGGGGTGACAACGCCATCAAGCAGTTTTCCACTTATTGTCACGACTTCTAGAGGTCTGTTACTTTATCTGCATTGTGCTCTGTGGTCCGAGTGAATGATAGCACGCAGGTACAGAATGGCACGCTAGCCATAAAGTGAGTAATCTCTTGTGTAAAAGGGAAACTTTGCACTGAGGCTTTATCTGTGAAACTTCAGTGACTTGGAAGTTTTCCTGTGAAAAAGATGCCATTTCTTTTTCTGGTAGATCGATTGCAGACCACCCATTATGTGGAAAACAGATCCATTACATTGCAACCCCCTGCACAGTGCTTATTGATGAAGGTGTCTGTTAAATGTATGAAACTGTCTATCACAGGCATTATGTGACTATGGAGACGCAGTTCAACCACTCACTAAATACTCATCGAGGACCACCTGTCATGTATTGCTAGACATGTTTAAACCTCTTCATATGCCAGCTCTTTTATGGGGCTACTTGCTCTACTTGTGTTGTCACTCAATAGCCTTGTATTTGTCTTGTCTGTTTTTTCTTTGCTCTCAAACTTGTGTATCTGTCTCTCTGGTAGGTGAAAAACCAGGAGATAGACGATACAGCTCGAGTAAATATATCAGACATTCATGTTGCCTTGTTTCTGTCCTGTAAAGTTGCAGAATAAAGACAAAAGTTAAAGTAATTTATGCCAAGGTCTTGCACAGCCTTTCAACACATCATTCTGCAATGTTACCTTCAGGTTTGACAGTAAAGGATGTGGTATACTCCAGATGATCTAAATTCTCCCAGGTATTGTACTTTTATCCATTGACAAATGAAAAAAAAATGTGCTGCTCTGAGCCTTGATGAAGCAATATTGCACGAAAATGAGGAAGTTATTTCACTGAAATATTTGTGACTTTGACTATAAAAAGACTAACATAGAAACCCCCACTGAGAATTATCCATTTCAGTATGCATTTTGGGTTAAAGCTGAATACATGTCACATTAAACCTTTGTCACTGCTTTAAAGCTAAATCTGTTTCCCTCTTAAAGCTATGATGGACCTACTGCTCTACTATATATTTCTATCACATCTTTGCCACAGACATATTTCAAAACTGCTATTTTTGGAATATTTCCATTGTACCACAGCTTTTTACTCTGTAAGGCACCCTGCTGACAAATGGTTACTTTTACAAGAAACAAAGCATTAAGTTGAGCAGACAAACAAACTTTGTGTTTTACAAAAACAAGTTTAATTAAAAAAGTCTGAACTTTTGTTTTCAACTATGACAACTTGTCAGTTCAGTCCGTTGTTGATCGCGTCTGCAGGAGACCTAACCACTGAACCATATTTGTGCATGCACATTAATAAGAGATGTCTCACTCTTGAAGGAGTTGTTTGAGCCTTTTCACACTGTAAGTCCAGCTTTTTGCTGTGGTTGGTCAGCTGTGTAAAGTCAAATCAAATAATAAAAACTCCCACATATTATTCATGCAGCACATTTAAAAACAACTGGAGCTGACACATTTAGGGAAATGCAATATCAGAAATATGTGCAAGAAAATAAGAGACCATAATAAAATCAATATGAAAATACAATAAACCATAACAGAATAAGCCATTTTTGTTTGCTGTGTTTTTTCTGCTCAACTTTCATTTGCATGCATCATAACGGCAACACTGCCGGGAAGTGTCAAATGTCAGGCCTACGTGGATCACGAAGAGAAAATTAGTCAGTGCTTCAAAATTAGATTTTTAGAAAAGAAGCATAATGTTTGACATTTGCTCATGAAAGCACTTCATACATATATATAACAATTCCCTACATAGCACGTCAGCACAAACTCCTCATATCAACTGTAAGCATCGTGGTGATGATTTGGGCTTCTTTAGAAGCCACAGGATGTGGACACCTTGCAGTCAGTGAATTTGGAACTTTGTATGCCAAATGTCAATTTTTGTATAGTCAAATGTAAGACCTAATGTTCAACAGCTTAAGCTTGGTGTAATTTGGGTCATACAACAGGACGATGATCCCAAGCACAGTAGAAAATTTATTAAAGAATGGCTAAAAAAAGTAAACAATCGACGTGTTTCTATGACCCAGTCAAAGGTTTGATGCTCTAGCAGGACCTCAAGAAATATTCTGTGCATAAAAACTACCCACAAACCTCAATGTAATGAAGCACTGTTGTAAAGAAGAGTGGGACAAAATTATCTCCACGATGTTGCGAGAGACAGACAAATAATTACAAAATTATAACTTTAACTTATTGCTGGTAAATGTGGTTTTATGAAAAGTAAATCGTGGGATGTACTTGCGTTCTACAGGACTGCATACTTGTAGTGTGAAAGATTTTTGTCCCTTAAGCTTAGTGATTTTTGTTTTTAAGATGGAGTTGGCATTCTGTTTGTCAGACATGAAAGTAGAATACTGAAATTAAAACTGAAAGCTCACACCATACTATCTTCGAGTCTAATGTGTTAGTGTACAGAGCCAGCACAACCAAAAATTACCACCATCTTAATGTGTTGTGCCTCGGCGTTCTGTTGTATTTTTCCAGCCGCACTGTGTTACTTTGATGGATCAACTATTTATGCAACCATTATGCAGGGAATCATAGTGTTCTTAAAAATGATAATTCATCACATTGAAGCCATGTTTTTGTTAAGCTGTAATGCATTTTAAAACATTTGCAGATTCTGAGACACTGTTGTTGCTTTTCAAGTCAATGACAAATATATATTGTCATTGATTTGAAATGGATGAATACATTTAGCATTGATAATGCAGTATAGGAAAAAAACAGACATCAATGTCAAATTTGTATCTTTTTCTGACACTGAACAAAATGAAACATCTTTCTCACATCTTACTGTAGATGCAGTACAATGTGAGCAACGTGTGAGCACATGAACCCCAAGGGAAACTTGACTGCATCATTCATCATCAACAAAATAGGTAGCATTGAACACATTGTTTAAAGGTGGCATGGAGGAACATAAAAGAGAGAACAGCAGAGTGTCTTCAACATCAGTAGAAATGATACTATAATGTATCTATCACATAAAATTAATAGAAAAGAAACACGGACACACACACGAATGCAAAAGGAATCCAACAACTCAGTAAATAAATCTAACAAAAAGATTAAAAAGCAAGGTGTGAGACATTTTGAAAACGAGGCTCAAGATAAGAAAACATGCAGACGTTCGTTTTAGTTTTTCATAATAATAATAATGGATTGCATTTATATAGCGCTTTTCAAGGCACCCAAAGCGCTTTACAATACCACTATTCATTCACTCTCACATTCACACACTGGTGGAGGCAGCTGCAGTTGTAGCCACAGCTGCCCTGGGGCAGACTGACAGAAGCCAGGCTGCCATATCGCGCCATCGGCCCCTCTGGCCAACACCAATCCAATTACATGAAATAATTTTGACATTTTTGTAACATATTAACAAAGTGTGTATATCATATTCAGACAAAATAAGTAGATGGTGCCCGATGGTCCATTTCTGTTCTCCATAAAATAAATGTTTTCACAAATTTAATCGCAGTCAATCATGAATATAAGACCAAATTTTTAGTATAAGAGCATTTAAAAATAGTCATGTCAGGGTTCAATCTGTGAAGAACAAAACATGATTAATAAGACATATATTGCTTGTAAAATTTTTTGTGCCTTCACCTGATCCTACCATCGCACCTGATTTTGTGAATGTAATGATAATGTGAGTCTTTAATCATTACAATGTTTTCATAGAAACTGAATTCAGTTTGTAAATGACTTTTACTTTTCTAATGTCTGTTAACTTTGTGACTTCAACCATATCAAGTACAATAATGAGTTTTTTTTTATTTGCTCCCCATGGACCTCATTTTGGATTAAACTGTTGAATGGTTCGGATGAAACAGGGTACCTTTGTTGCCAGGCAAAAGCTTGAGAAGCATCCACATGGAAATAATTAAAAGCATTAATAAAGGCGAGACAAACAAGCGTTTTGAACCGACAGATTCCCATGTAAGGATGCTGTTTTTGTCACAAGAGACAAAACAGATATCAAATGTGTTTTTCGTGTTTGAGGATCTTTAGATGTAAATCATATTCATTAAAATGTTCAATTAAATTATCTCTATGTGAGCACATTCATGTGACATCTTATTCAGCATGAATGATTTAGAAATTATTATGTGTGTCTTGAAATGTAACTTTTTTTTAATCAAGACTTTTTTATATTTAGAGAGATTGAGGTGTGTCAATTTCCTTTATTCATAATTAAAACAAATCACTTCAAGGATAATACTTCCTGTTTGAAAATCAATTGGCAAATCCATGTGCATCAGTGTGCATGGCATGGGTATCTTACACATCTGTAAAGGCCCAGATATGGTAATGACTGATGTTAGTTTTGTAACAGTACATACGGTGGCTGAAAAAGTATATTTCTCTGGAAAAATATCTGGCCTTTCTTACTTCAGCAAGGCAATGCCAAAGTCCAGGTCTAAACTGGTCTGCTTGCAATCCAGACCAATTACCTACTGGAAATGTTTGGCACAGTATAAAACATCAAAGACCACAGCACAGGCATCTCACAGCGCTGTTCAGCTGCCAAAATTGTCCTTTAACTTCCTAGGACCTGGCATCCACATATGGGGACATCACATTTTGAGTTTTCTAGACCACAATACTACATTTTGCTCTTTCAAATGAGCCACATGCTCAAAGGTGCACAATCGTTGTTAAGGTGTGTTATGGTTCTGTCAGTTGTTAAGAAAGATTGCGAAGACGTTTTGGTTTGAAAAGCATTCAGATGGTAGTTAAAGGTGGAGGTGATAGAAACATGTCAGCAACACTTTCAAAACATGCAAATAATTTTGCCTTTGTTCTGCGATATTATTGATTAAAAGGTGAGTTATTTATAATTATATGAATTATATAATTTAAATTGCATTGCATATTTTAATTAAAAAAAGTAACTATATGGAATACGTTACAATTTTGCAGGATTTTAGGGACCAAGAATTTCTTCCTTCCTTACATTTGATAGTTGACTTTGTTTGTTGGCAAGAGCCAAAGTAATTATTCTCAGTCTGAACAAACAATTGATATGAATGAAACATTACCATTCTGAGTTTCTGATTATTATTGTTTTTCAATTACATGCATTGTTTCTTGAAAGCTGTTCATTAAAAAACGAAACAATTTGCTATCTTTCTATTTCGTAGCTTTATACATAATTCTTTCTGTTTTGTTATTTCTTTTTTCCTTCTCATCTCACATTCTCATTTTTGTTTTCATGCAGCTCAAATTAACTTCTGTTTTGAAATTGTTTTTGAATTTCTTACCAATAAAGTGTAGGCTTCAGGCTAAAAGGATTGTGAAAGAAATCTTGTAAGCTTTGAGATCTATTTGGAAGCCATTTGTCATTTACCCATGCACTTACTTAACCACGTGAAAAAAAACCTGTTCACTATCAGTAATGCGCACTTCAGAAAGCACTAACGATATCCTTGCCAGGAGGTGCACTCCCACATCAGTATGACCACCTGCGTGTGATTTTGCTGTGCAGTACATGTATGATACATATCCTTCATGTACTAGCGTGCATGTTTATCTGCTCCTCTTAGAGACTTCCTGCTGTTTATTTTCAGACACAAGAGTGAGGGAGCCATAATTGCCAGACCTTAAAAGCGCTGGCCTTTTCTGAATCAAATAACATGTGACTTTGAAGAGAGCATTTTCATGTCTTCAAAGGGAAGTCAGTGAGGGGGGGAGAGAGGCAAGGGGAGGATGGAGGAGGCGGGGGGAAACAGAGAAAGGATAGATAAATATCCCTGACGTACGCGTACATTTCGGTAGCTGCTACATCTCGACAGACACCTACTTAGATGGAGGAGAGGATCTTTGCAGGTCAATGTGGAGGCCTTTTGACTGATTATTCCCAGAAGTCATTAAATTTGTTTTGTATTTAAATCATGAGGACACATCACTTGAGCCTTAAAAAGTTTGGGAATGCCCTCCCTCATTTCTAAGAAAGGTTTAAAGATGTTAAAATGCAAGCATGAGCAGGGCTTCTGGGAATTGATTTAACTTCCTTTTCTTCTATTTTTAAGATTCAGAATGCGTCTTACAAGTTGAGTTTTGGACATTTTCCTTACCTGCTCTGTTGTTATGGTACAATTCCCATATAACTCAAAAGCAATGGCTTTGTTGGTCTTTTTTTATCCTATTGTTTTTCCTCTCTAAAGATTTTTGGTGGCAGCAACTGAATATTTTCTCTGTTATGCATCTCTGAGGGATTTTTTTGACTGACAGCACGCTGTAGCAGGTTTTTCTCACCATCATTATTCTTTTCACTTTGTCTTTTACCGTGGCAGTTAAAACTCTGATCTGGCCCTTTCAGGTTTCTTCTTCTGTGCCATAAGAGGTTTTCTTTGTCTGCTTCAATTTTGTCTTCATTATCGACTGTTTGTCACACCCCTCTTATGGATGCTTAAGTCACATTCTGACATATTGCATAATATCCCAGTGAATAAAGTGAGGACCTGTTTGAGCTGCCTGTTTATTCTGTAATCATCTTAAAATTTCACCTGAGAAATGTAATTTACATTGAACAAGTTCAAGATTTGGAGCACACAGTAAAGCTAACATGATTCAGTCTTTTTTTAAAAAAAAAATTAATAAGCCATGCTTCCCACTTCAACACTGCTTCTGAAGTTTAGCCTGATTAAGGAAACAACAAGAAGTTTTTCCAATTTCTTTTTCTAGCAGAGGCCTTTATAGTCATTGCAGTAGTAATTACCAGTTTGCCTATCATTGTTCATCAAATTTCTTCTCTTACTGAGCTTTGGCAAATTTAATAGGTATAGTAAAACCATTTTTATTGCTCTTGTGCAAGATTAAATTAGTATTTGATGTACCATATGCTCGGAGTTTGGTTTTGAAAGATGAGCTGATGGAATCCTTTATTGGTTGCAAATAAAACCAGTTTGGCCTGTCTATCATCCTTATATCAGTAAAATGAAAAGGAAGAGTCCACCTGGCGGGTTCAAGTCAAGTCAAGCAAACTAAATAAAGATTGTAAATAGGGCTGTGTGTGTACTTGCCTATCGGTGTCTAATGCAGTGATTGATAGGTATAGGTATACCACATTCAGGTAATATGACATCCATGTTTTTTTTTCCCCCCATGGACCCTGTCAATCACAGCCCTCGTGATTTTGGTGTGCTGTTCAGACACACACTAATTTCTGCAAACATTCAATCACAGCTTGAGAGCTGGCATGGCAGGTCAGCAGCTCACATCTCTGCTCATCCAAAGGGAGCTGGAGGACAACAGGGGAAAGGACAGCAAGCAACAAAGCAGGAAGTTGCTGGAGTTATGGTTGTGTCAGTGTACCTGTGAACCATATACAGAACCTCAGTGCTTGAAAACAAACAATCAACTATGTCTTACTCATGCTAAAAAGTAGAAAAATAAATGTGATGGGCATACATGTAGAAAATATTGATCTAATATTGAAATAACCCATATTGTAAATACAGGGAGTGCAGAATTATTAGGCAAGTTGTATTTTTGAGGAATAATTTTATTATTGAACAACAACCATGTTCTCAATGAACCCAAAAAACTCATTAATATCAAAGCTGAATGTTTGTGGAAGTAGTTTTTAGTTTGTTTTTAGTTTGAGCTATTTTAGGGGGATATCTGTGTGTGCAGGTGACTATTACTGTGCAGAATTATTAGGCAACTTAACAAAAAACAAATATATACCCATTTCAATGATTTATTTTTACCAGTGAAACCAATATAACATCTCCACATTCACAAATATACATCTCTGACATTCAAAAACAAAACAACAACAAATCAGCGACCAATATAGCCACCTTTCTTTGCAAGGACACTCAAAAGCCTGCCATCCATGGATTCTGTCAGTGTTTTGATCTGTTCCCCATCACCATTGCGTGCAGCAGCAACCACAGCCTCCCAGACACTGTTCAGAGAGGTGTACTGTTTTCCCTCCTTGTAAATCTCACATGTGATGATGGACCACAGGTTCTCAATGGGGTTCAGATCAGGTGAACAAGGAGGCCATGTCATTAGTTTTTCTTCTTTTATACCCTTTCTTGCAGCCACGCTGTGGAGTACTTGGACGCGTGTGATGGAGCATTGTCCTGCATGAAAATCATGTTTTTCTTGAAGGATGCAGACTTCTTCCTGTACCACTGCTTGAAGAAGGTGTCTTCCAGAAACTGGCAGTAGGACTGGGAGTTGAGCTTGACTCCATCCTCAACCCGAAAAGGCCCCACAAGCTCATCTTTGATGATACCAGCCCAAACCAGTACTCCACCTCCACCTTGCTGGCGTCTGAGTCGGACTGGAGCTCTCTGCCCTTTACCAATCCAGCCACGGGCCCATCCATCTGGCCCATCAAGACTCACTCTCATGTCATCAGTCCATAAAACCTTAGAAAAACCAGTCTTGAGATATTTCTTGGCCCAGTCTTGACGTTTCAGCTTGTGTGTCTTGTTCAGTGGTGGTCGTCTTTCAGCCTTTCTTACCTTGGCCATGTCTCTGAGTATTGCACACCTTGTGCTTTTGGGCACTCCAGTGATGTTGCAGCTCTGAAATATGGCCAAACTGGTGGCAAGTGGCATCTTGGCAGCTGCACGCTTGACTTTTCTCAGTTCATGGGCAGTTATTTTGCACCTTGGTTTTTCCACACGCTTCTTGCGACCCTGTTGACTATTTTGAATGAAACGCTTGATTGTTCGATGATCACGCTTCAGAAGCTTTGCAATTTTGAGACTGCTGCATCCCTCTGCAAGATATCTCACTATTTTTGACTTTTCTGAGCCTGTCAAGTCCTTCTTTTGACCCATTTTGCCAAAGGAAAGGACGTTGCCTAATAATTATGCACACCTGATATAGGGTGTTGATGTCATTAGACCACACCCCTTCTCATTACAGAGATGCACATCACCTAATATGCTTAATTGGTAGTAGGCTTTCGAGCCTGTACAGCTTGGAGTAAGACAACATGCATGAAGAGGATGATGTGGACAAAATACTCATTTGCCTAATAATTCTGCACTCCCTGTATTTTAGTTGCTCAATATTACATGGATGTCTTAGCAAAATATATAAAATTTCCAGTCAATCATCAAGCATACATGTTCTCTTTTAAGTGGCAGGTACTTTCAAATGCAACATTTCAAACATCTCATCAGATATCAGCAAACACAAAAACACGTTTGCCATTTTCAGTCTAATCACGTAAAACACTTTTATATGATTACATAATAAAGTCTCTAAACTGTGTTGTTAAAACTCATCTGCACAATGGTGAAGTGCATTTTACATATAACTTTTCTTGTTCGACTTCACAGGTACATAATTTGTCATAAAAAAGAAAAACGTTTTTCAGTCTCCTTTAACATGATACCCAATCCATATATTCTGTTTCACTCAGCAGTATATTGTGTTAAATAAGCTAAAGTCCAGCCTCCATCTTAAACTTTTGTATCTTAACCATTTACACTGCATTAGCTAATTATAAAGTTCCTTCATTAAGACCTCATCAGTGGCATTTTAGAGAACTTGTAGTCAGTTGTTTGCTCTCTCATCTCATATTTCATTTTTCTGTCAGCTTGAAAATGAAGATTAGCAGCTTTAAGTTTACTTATCTCATCTCTAGTCTCATACTTCTCCAAGTTTAATGCTGCTCAAGTGCAGAGCAGGTTATCAGTCTTACTGCAGAACTATTTGCATGCAGTCTTGTTATCCAGTGTGTTCAACAGAACTGAATTACGGAGACATAAACATGCTGAGCCAGAGGCATCCTGGATAACTGGAAAACTTAATACATGCTGGAAAAAAGAACCCAAACAAAATAAGAAAGTCCCGAAACACTGATGTTTACTTGTTTTTGAATTTACTTCATATTTATTTCCTCTGTATTTAAAATAAAGGCAGTTCTTCCTGTGCCACGTTGACAGGTTAAGTCAATAACAGGTGGTGTTTCAGCAGACTCAAGTTTTTAATCGTAGTTCAAAGTTGACACAAAAACCTTATTCAGACGCTGCTTGCCTTTGTGGTGTAACTCATCAGAGACTGAGAATGAATGCTGTGTATCACAATTACCTGAGTGTTTACATTGCCTCCAGCTGTTTTTACTTTATATAAGATAGTGATGACGTACAAGGAAAATTAAAATTGAATTCTGTAAGCCAGTCAGGCTTTTATGTTACAAAGCAATCGCTTTATTTTTGATTTAGATTTTTTGTTGTTTGTTTTGTCTGTTTGTGTTTTTAGTAATATTCATAGACAACGAGTCACCTGTTCATTCTTACATTTTATATGGACTGTATGGACCGTGTGTTGCGAAACCAAGTGTGGCTATACGAGCCTCTGGCTGGCTGCAGATGAATAATATAAAACTCACTGGTTATAAACTGTAAATTCACTTTGAGTGACAGAAACATTTATAAGGACTACCTCTCTTCCAGGCTACATGGTGCATAATGTAGCAGACTCTGAAGTTGTTTTGATCAACAGACCAATCAGTGTTTTCTTGTGTTTGATTATTCATAAGTAAACACTCTGCTCCTGTCTGTCGATGGTGCTGCCTGGGTAATGGATGCTTTTATTAAGGCTGATTAGATTAATCGTAGGGGATGAAGACACATTTTCTAGGAGCAGACCCTCAAGGATGGAGGAAGAGAGGATCAATCAATCATGTCCATCTCAAACCTCATAATGCACCACTGATCGTTTGAAGTGAAGAGCTAGGAGAGATTTAAATAGATATAAGAGGCCCAGGGTTTTCTCCATATCTTCATAATCGATCTCTGCCTCCATCTATTTCTCTTTATTGCTCACACAGTAATACATGAAACGCGTTTCGCTCCCTCACAACTCAAAACAAAACAGGCTTTTACATTCTATACCTAAGCAATTTGCGTCTGATATAAACATGGATATTTACAGGATGTTTACAACTGAATATATGTTGCCTTTGGATTTCAGCAAGCTTTCCATTGAAGCCTAATGATTTGTCTTCACATGTTAGCCGTTTGAGTCTCATTCTCTTAAGAAAAAAAGGAAGACAACAAACAAAAATAGAAAAAGGGATTTTTTAAAATTTCAAATCTGATTCTATTACACTCTATGCTAGTCATCAAACGTCTCCCATGAAGGACCCTAATTTTACTTTGTATTGATTTTAGATGTTCTTACATGGAGTGCAATAATGCTGACATAATTAGATGATTCGTCAACTCATTGACCAATTAAGTGCCAACAACTTTGATAAGAGTTAATCAGTTGATCATTTACTATAGCAGTAAACATGTCAAACAGTTGCTGTTTCCACACTGTTTAATATATATATATATATATATATATATATGTATGATGTGTGATGCAAATCAATGCATAGCCTCCAATGATACTGTCACTAAGGTTTATTGATGAAATGACAGTAGAAAGAAGCAGCTAAATGAACTACATGTAAATAGAGGTATTCATTATGCTATTCCATCCAAATGCAGCAAAACTGAATGGAAAAGATTCCATGGTACATATGGAGGATCAAATGAGCCTGAAAAAGCCATCCACTAGTTTTTGAAACCCAAAACAGCTTAATATTTTGAATATATTATTTAGGCACAGATTCCTTGTAAATGATCCTTAACAAAGTATTAAATATTTTTACAACGTTAATTTGTCCAGTTACGTTTGAATTTGTAATTCCTCAGAGATTCATCTATTTTTTCCAGCCTCCTCCTTTATTCAGCATAATTTACAGGCGTTTCCACCCAACTACTGTCAACATTTGTGGGAAAAATCAGTGTTACCACAAGGTTTGTTATCAGTGTCCTGCAGTTTGTTATTTCAGCAGACAGGAGACAGACAGACCTAAAGTTTAAAGACAACATTATCATGTTATAAACAACATTGATTGCTGAGAATCCACAATTTAAGTATCTCTGTTTCTTTCTTTCCTCCTCTTAGTTTAACTTTTGCACAAGGTTTATTACACTGCGAGCTTGCTTATTGTGAACAACATGGTCACCTAAATTGTTCTGTCTCTGTATACAGCATTAGGCCTTGAAATGGGAAAAAAATCCCATTTGTCCCCATTCTTCTCTGCAATCAGAGTTCACTAGTTCATGATTGAGGGGCTTGGTAAATCAGCTTTGCACTGACAAATTCATTTTGAATTCGTTTTGTACTTTAAAGAAAGGAAATATAATGACCTACAGGTGCAAAACCATGCTTCCACCTCATCTCACATCCATGAGTATGTGGAAAATAGCACAGTTTTTGTACAGTACAGTGTATTTTTAGTAAAAACAGAAGTGCAGACTTTCAGATTTACTTCAAGGGCTTTGACAAAATTGGTGCATTAACAGTGAAAGAATTACAGCAATTTTTATAGACTTATTTTCAGAAGCTCAAAATTAATTGGACAAATTACCATAATTTTAAATATAAAAAATATTTTAAGATTTCATTGGAAATCCTTTGCATTTAATGCCTGCCTGAAGTTCAGAAATCATAGATAATTATCAGATGCTGTTTTTCCTCCCAAAATATGTTCTTCCAGGACTCTACTGCAGTCATATTAACTTGCTGCTTGTCTCCAGTAAATGAAAAGCATGCTCTACTGGATTCAGATCAGGTGACTGACTCGACCACTGAGGAATATCTTATGTCTTGGGTTGATTTTGCAGTATGCTCTCGGTGCATTACAAGTTTGCGCCGTGAATCTATTTTATCCCTTGAAAAGACTAACGCTGGGAGTCTGCAGTTCAGTCAATCTTATCTTGATGGTTTGATTTTAACACCAACTGAAGTGGTGTAGCTTACAGAGCAAAACAAAACACTAAGCTGTATCATTGCCCAAATCCATATGGACCTGACTGTGAATGAAAAGAGAGTTTAAGGAATATTCCTCATTTTGGTTTTATGGAAGAAAGACACTCAAATCCCTTTGAGTATGCAGAGGTAAGGTATGACCATTTGCACCTACTGCTTTATCCGGGTGTTAAATAATAAATGCACATACTACTGCTGCTGGCTAAGACACTGAAAAGCGAACGTCTGTGGATTCAGTGCAGTTGGCTATGGGGTTCAGACCAATTTAAAAGAAAGTACTGTATAGCTGCGGGTACATTTGCTTTAAAGTGGAAATGAACGTGTATGATCAGAGACACTAAAATCAAAAGAAAGGTACTGCAGGAAATTCCTCGAGGCAAACCACAAATTGACTTATTAGACACACAAAAAAAATAGTTCAGGAAGAATACTTTGAATATGTCACAGATTCTCTGCACTTACTTTACCAGTACAATATTATTTACTAATATTTGATGTGAATAGTAGACATAACAGATGAATGTGCTCCCAGTATCAACAAACACAAGCAATTATGCACACAAGCATCATGAGATGCCATTTTACAATTTGTGACACAGCAGGACACGACAAGGTTTCTTTGCTTAATTGAATCTGCAGTATAATTTGAGACTACATTGCTTGTTTTGTTTATTTCGGTTCAGTCACCAGGGTTGTCTGCAGTTAGGTCAGGTTCATAAATGAGGAGGTTACCGAGTGACTTTGACAGTCTTCACCCTTAAATGCGGCACTATAATTAACGCTTTTCATAGAGTATTTCCCCAAATTTAAGTAGTGGCTTTGCCGAAACCCAATCTTAACTGATAAAAATGTTGAATCTGTAAGCAAGGGACAAGATTTCTGATTTCCATTTGTAGTCTGAGTAGTATAGCCCAGTCACATTTGATCAGTGTTTGCTCGCATGCAGTTAAACAGTCAGTGTGAAGAGCAAATGAGTGAATGCATTAGTTGAATTGCAATCTTGACACCACTTACTATTGTCTCATGACAATTCGTCTTTTGATGAACTTTTTAAAAATAATCTGCATTCATAAACCATAACCAGGGCAGGGAAAAGATTTAAGCCTTGATATCTGCCACCTACACAAGAAGTCCAGAAATACCATCTGCCAGAGGCAAAGTCATTAGGCCATAACTGAGGTTTTTCCAAACATGCATGAACTTAACCAGAAACACCTTCAGAGTGCTTAATCTGCCACAATTTGTTTGATTGTATGGAAATGGGGTGGCAGCATTACTGGTCAATATTCTGGGGGAAAATCTAGGCTGCAGGCATCCCCAAGACTTACACCAAAACCCTTATTAATGAACCCTACTCTGCCTTAATAATAAAGCATAAGTCAAAGAAATGCCAGGCTTCTAACCTAAACAACAACAACAAAACAACACCTACTAACTGCTCCTATGTGCCCAAAACTTACAGTGTACTATTTACAAAGGTTGGGATGCAGAAAGGTGGTGGATGGAGTATAGAATATAGAAAGGTTGATGTAATCCAGTGGTTCAATCCAGAGGATGGATAGCATTGTGGTGCGTGGTTATCACTGTCACGTCACAACAAGAAGGTTCTGGATGTGAGTCCACCGCCTGGCTTGGGCCTTTCTGTATGGGGTTTGCATGTTTTCCCCATGTCTGTATCGTTCCTCTCCAGCTATTGGATGTTCCTACACATTCAAAAGACATGCACAGGGCCAAGATAACTCTAAATTGGCCATAGGTGTGAATGTGAGCGTGAACGACTGTCTGTCTCTCTTCCCCAGCTGTCATATGCCTCTCGCCCTGACAGCTGGGATAAACTCCTGACCAACTGTGACCTTAAATGGGATAAGCGGAAGAAAATGGAGGGATGGATGATCCAGTTTTTTTTAACAGCATATTAGGAGTGTATATTTATAATGATGGATATCGACACAAAAAGTTCACAACTGAACTGAACAACGAAAATAAGAACTCTCATAACCACTGACACATTCTTTTTTCTTGTGATCAACATTTTATTGATTTAAAACGGGGTTGGGGGGGGGGGGGGTACAGACATATACAGCACAACTGTAAACTGCAGTAGCAAAGCAAACATTAGCAAACAAGGCATGGGGACAGCAAAGAAAAGACACAAGAACGCAAAGTTGAAACCAATTATTGCCTCTTCCAGGAGATAACTCTGGATGAGAAGGTTTTCCAAGCGTCAACAGTCGTGGGTCGAGCTTTATTTAATTTTGCTGTGGTATGTTCAAAACCAATAACACGGATAAGACATCGTCTCCAGAATGATTCCATACAAATGTCAGGACAGAACCATTGCTTTGTAATAGTCTTCTTTGCGGATGTGAATCCAGCGAACAACATTTTGCATTGCATTTGTTTTAAGGAGATTTCAGAGGTATCATTAAGGAGACAAAGACCAGGATTGGGAACATAAAAAACTTCCAGTACCTCAGATAACACAGAGTTCACAAAGACCCAAAAATCGGATACCACAGGACAGTCCCAAAACATGTGCAAAAACGTGCCAGGTGATGAATCATTGCAGATGTGACAGTGATACGTAGCCTGTAGTTTCATCTGGAACCTCCTACAGGGTGTAATGTATGTTCTGTGTATGGTTTTGAAATGAATTAATTTATGCGCCAGGTTCTTAGAAGTCAAACTCAGATTAGACCACACTGTATCCCAGTCTATATTAACCTGTAGTTCTCCCAGTTCCCTGACCCAAATAGATTCAATGGGCAGGGACTTCATACCATGTTCAGCTAATTTGTTGTAGATTTTGGAAACAGAGGGTCTGCCAGATTTAGGCAGGATCCAGTCCAACATGGGATGAGAGGGAAGAGGAGAGTCCCAGGGGACACCATATGCTTTTAAAGCTGATCTGAGCTGCAGATATACAAAGTAAGAAGATGCAGGAAGAGAAAAACGTGTCCTTAAGTCCTGAAATGAGCAAAGGCCTTGGGCGTTGAATAGATCATCAAAAAGGTTTATCCCGAGTGAGAACCAAGAGGGTTGAACAAATGGTCGGCTGCCACATATTAACTTTAAATTATGCCAGAGTGGTGAGCTTTTACAAAATTTAACTGGAGCCCAGCCGCCGTTCTATCTTCCTCCATACCTGTATAGAGTTGGCAATAATAGGTCCGAATTCGTTGTTGTTGTAGAGCGTATTGGCGGGAACATTAGCAAACAGAAGATCTTGTAGTCTATGCGGTGCTGCCTTGGCGGATTCGATCATTTTCCACGCAGTAGTAGTCTCTGGGTTGACCCACGTACTAAGCGCCCTGATTTGGAATGACCAGTAATAAAACTCAAAGTTTGGTACTGCCAGGCCACCAAACAATTTGGGCCGCTTCAATGTTGACAAACGTATCCTAGGCCTTTTGCCATTCCAAATAAATTTAGACACCGCAGAGTGTATGTCTTTAAAATAAGTTAGAGGAGGAGAGAGTGGCAACATAAAAAAAAGGAAATACCACTGACGCATTCTTGTGGGTGTGTACATTATGCATAACTTGTCAATAACCTAATTTACATAAGCAGTTAAGAATGGAAGGAGACACAACTTGTATATTTTTCATTTTAAATGTTTTCCCAAATGAGAGTTTAATCCGCTGAACTTTTTCTGGTTTTCATGAGCTCTCTGCAAGCAGAAGCCTGAAAGCACTGCCTGCGTTTAGGTTCCCTAGAAACTGTGTTTTGTAGAGAGGCATAATCCCAATATATTGCAATGACTTCATCAGACCTCAGGTCACAGCTCTAGTATATAGAATCTATCGTTCATGACTCAAAAATAATTGAGTGGAACAGCATGGTGCCATATGTTGAATTGACTTTTGGACAAATCACATTCAACCATTGGCCACCAGCTGTGATGGATCACATGAGAGTCGCCCCAGACGTCTCTCACTGATAATATTTTGACTCATTATCAGCAGCTATCAGACTTTGCCTTAACCTTGACCGTGTTATTACAGTCCGCTCTTGAATCACAATCTTAAAAGTGCACGAGAGCTTTCAACTGTGACTCTTCTAATGAGACGCACAGCTTCACAGAGTGAAGGTGTCTCTTTGGCTAAATTGGTTCTACACATTACTGAGGCTGAGTGTTGTTTCTGACAGATGACGTGAACACGATGTAAGCATGATGAAATGAAACACAAATATCCAAAAGATAAACTAACGGCCAACAGATTAGATTTATTTATTTGTACTGATTTTGGTTGGTTTAACATCACCAGTTGATTTTGTTGCCTGATTCGTTTCATTTGTTTTAGTGCAGGAGATATACACTGTGCAAATGTCCATAAAAAATTTAATATTTCTCAAAATTACCTTTAATATAATAAGTTTTTTTCCTTAGTTGCTTACAGAGAGGAATTTAGGAAACTACTGCAGGACAAAGTTTGTGAGTTTTAAGTTATATTTCTGCATAAACATGACCTGAAATATCATCAGATTTTCTAAAGTCCTGAAACCGGATAACCAAGGTAAACAAAACAAAATAATTAGATGTCATTTTTTTTCATTTCATTTTTATATACAAATGAATTTCTATGTGTAGAAAAACCTTTGCTTTCAGTAATGTGATCCCCTAGTCCAGCAGTAGTGCCAAGAAGACATTTATTGTTTCATCTAGCATCGTCTTATAGAAATTTTAGGTCATTCTCATAGAACAACTTTAACTTTTACCTGGTAGAAAATATTACGATGCTTCTGGTGACATTTAATACTGATTAGTCTGTAGAGTTCACAGACATTTCACCATAGTTTTATGCTGTTCCCCGGTATAACAAAGTAAACTAATGTGGTAGTCGCTTACTAATTATTAAAAAAAATAAAAACACATTGTTCACTGGAGATTGTCATTTAACAGTCAAGCAAGCTACTATATAGTAGTAGTATAGTAGTAGTATTTATTTATTGTCATTGTCAAGAACAATGAAATTGCGTTTGGGGCTTCCATACAACCCAAAAAAAGAGAAGAAAATAATAAATACCCCTTAAAACCCAAGTGTACATATTTAACCCAGTGTGACTCCAATGCAATAAGACAATCCTTAGCAATAATGTTCGTAGAAATTCAGACAAAGACCTGAGAAACATGACAAAATACAACAATGCAACCCATTCAATATTATTGTACTGTGAGATATGATATCAGATATGATAGTTATCTATTTAAGAAAGAGGGGGGGGCAGGAGGGGGAAGAGAATAAAGATATGATGCACCAATGCAGACCAGTTCATTGCTATATGTGTTACTGCCTATGAGCTATGCGTTTGCATTTATTGCCTTCATTCATAATTCAGGTGACAAATGGTGTAAACCACGTTTGTATTTTTACCTAATGAATAACTGACTCTTTTCTTTGTAAATCAAACTAACAGCCCCCACAAATGCACCACACTCTGACTAACACTGAGCTGGCACACAATCTGATAAAAAGACGTAAGAAAGTGGAGAGTGGGCTGATTGCAGAGGAAAGATAACAGCATCACTGGGTGAGAAATAGTAGTCAGGAAACTATCACTGGGCACTTGCCCAACTAGGTCAACTTTATAGCTACTTTTTTTTTTCTGCGCAAATCAGAATTTTAATACCAGCAGGACCTTGGAGAGTTTATTGTTAAATCCTTCATTAGCTTTCATATAGACTCTCACCACCCTTTGTGCTGTAAATCTGCTTGGAAATGATCATGGATGTGTTGTAAACCGTTATGTTTTATTATTCCTCTCCACCCACTATATTATTTCTTTTAGTGTATCACCCGTTCAGGACAGCTAATTGAGTTGTAAGTAGTCAACAGGCCCGTGAAGCTCCTGTGGGAACATTAACATAGCAACACCACAACAATGAATGTGTTATCAGGCTTTGCCATGGTAACATAAAGACAACTTTTAATGAGTGCGTCTATGCTGGGAAGCTGTTGTTGTGTTAATGGAATTTTTAAAGGAATATTAATTAGTAGAGTGAAAGGAAATGTAAAGTGGTTGTTTTTAAATGACAAGCAAGCTGGAAGGATGATTTCCTCTTTGTCACAGCCTATTTCCAAAGTGCAGAGGCACACAGCCTTGCTGAACCTGTGGCAACGGTTGAAATGGCATAGTCGTACTGATGGTTAGCTGTCATATTTAAAGCTATATGGGAATTAGCTGATGTTTTTGGAAATATAGTTCCACCTTAAGGAAACCCTTCAAACTTCTAGGTGTTCTCTGCGTTCCTGTTGGTTTAAATGCAAATGCAAACACTTGCCCACACACACAAATACTTAACAAGCATTAGCAAAAGCAAAAAAAAATGTTTTTAAGCTCTTAATCCCAGTGCTGTACACTGGGTTATATTACCATGTAAGGTAGGTTGTATGAGGAAAGAAGCGGCTCAGCCAGCAGTGGCTGCTGCTCAGTAGGTCCGCCCGTGAGAGCTCAACCAGCAAAAGATGTAAAAGTATTTAGAGGTGTGAAATGAACCCTAGATTGTGAGAATGAGCCACCAGTGGATATAAGATATGTGCCTGTTGACTTTTCTGCAGGGTTTTTTTTCTCTATGGGGATCTGAATATGTTTGCTTTTCTATGCAAGACTTAAGAGTTGGCAGAGAACCATGAGCCTAAGGTTCTGTTTGGCAGCTGATATGTGCATTTCTTGTGGCAGGCTGGAGAATTTTGTGTTTATACTCCAGAAATGATGTCTGGATTTGTACTTTGCTTTCAGGTAATATTATTTGTATTCTACTTCATGAGAATGTGTATTATCTGTCAGGCTGATTTTTGGCCAATGGCTGTATTTATCAAACTTGAAAGAATTACAATAGGGAAAGTTGTAAAGAGCCCGCTTAGGAGAAAAAGTATAAGCAAAAATTAGTGTGTGAAAAATCACTTCTCTATGAAGGAACGTAGGCATAAACTTTAAGTTTAATTAATAGACATAGTTATAATTAGATTAAAAGAATTACATGGCAGTTTTGCCATTGTTCATTATCTTAGAAATCTTATATAAAAAGCTGAAGTCAAGATTTTTTAAAATCGCGTTGAGCAATAGTTCTCCTGGCTTTCCAAAGTTTGGCTGCTTCTTATTTTATTTTTTAGTCCAGTCCTTGTACTTGTAACCATTTTCAGAGGACTGTATGTTTGTTAAGCTACTTAACACGGACTCGTGAATCTTTCAAAGATAAAATGACAGCAAAATCAAGCAGATTGTCACGGCTGTGACGGCAGACGTGTGGGGTTGTGGTATAAAGACCCAAACGCGGGCACTGATGTAGATATGGAGAGTGAGCTTTATTTAGTGAGGTGAACAGGATACAGGAGGAACGGAGAATGACATACAGAGAAACCAAGAGAAACATAAACTGAGAAAACTAACAGAACTGACTTAAAAACCTACATACAGCAGAAACACGGGGAGACAACAAAGACAGACCAGCAACAAGCAGGTGAAAACACAGGGCTTATATACTCACGGGGGCAATCAGGGAATGGGATACAGGAGGGCACCACAGCTGGGAGAAATACGAGCTGACGAGCAGTGTTGGGAAGGTTACTTTTTAAATGTATTCCACTACAGATTACAGATTACATGCCCCAAAATGTATTCTGTAACGTATTCCGTTACGTTACTCAATGACAGTAACATATTCTGAATACTTTGGATTACTTAATATGTTATCATGCTTTTTACAACTACATGAATGTACTATTGCTGTGTGATTTATTACTGTTATTGAAGGTCCACGGCTCCGAACCGTAGTAAAGGGACCTCTGACTAATACGGCGGGGTCCCTGTCGGCTCGTAGCCAAAAAATAGCTTTACTTTGTTGTGTGGGTCAAGTTTGCTAGCGAGAGACAGAGAGAGGAGTTGAAAGGCTGCTCCAACGGAACTTATTGTTTCTGAGGAAAACACGAGCACGGTGTACAGTCGAGTCTTAATAGCGTACTTACTCTTCTTGGCTGCAGTGGTTATTATTATATTTACATGCTTCCAGCTCCCGTTTCTGCTCAGTGACAACTCTGCTTTTCCACTCTCCTTTTTCTCCCTCCTCGCGCTCACAGACACATAGGTCGTGTCCAAATTCATGGGCTGCATCCTCCTGAGGACCCGGCCTTCGCGGTCTACATGGGCCGGGTCCTCAGAAGGTCGGGTAGGCCGGAAGTAAACGGCCGTGAAATTGGACGGTCTAGCCTTCTGATTAGCGTCACCGCTGTCTCGGTGGAGTTTAATAAACTCAGCCGTCTGCTCCTTGCTATCTAAAATATAACAGGACACTGGTGCAAATTCTCGACTGTCTCAAACTTCTGTTTAATCAGTTTTCTGTTTGACGTTTAGTCAGCTGTGTGAAAACCAAGGAGGAACCCACCCGGGGGATTAATAAAGTTTTATTTTATCTAATCTAATAACTTTAATCTCAGCCAAACAGATTGACTCACGAACAAACAAAACACTGAAAAAAGCCCAACAATAACATTTTTAGGTTGTCTAAGTGACTTATATATTACGTTTAACCCGAGCAGCGAAAGTCCGCGGTGATCTGAAAATGATGTGCCGGGAGTTGTGCTGTTCTCGGCCGCATCTGTAACCCTCGAGCTCCCGGCTAACTATCGAGCTGGTGGGTAGCAGACGTCTCCGAAAACGTCGAAGCACTTTTGCAAATATGCGATATCTTGATAAACCGAGCAGATATTTGATGTTTACACGGCTACTTTCTCGCCTGAAAATATGTTAAAAGTTTATTTTGTGACCCAGAAAGATTAGTATGAGTAATTTTAAAACTTAGTAGCAGTTGCCATTGTTGGAAACTGGAGTTTGGCTGGGCCGCGCTATGAATTCTGGGATATGGTAGGCCACGAAGGACGCACCCGACCCATCCTTCAAATTCGGGGAAAAGGAGGACGCATTTGGAGGAGTCTACGAATTTGGAATTTTCTGTCAAACAGAACCCAAACAGTCCTGACCCGCCACAATATGAAACAGGGAAGTACCGCAGTGTAATCCATTTATTTCAACAAAGTAACTGTATTCTGAATACCACCTTTTTAAACGGTAACTGTAACGGAATACAGTTACTCATATTTTGTATTTTAAATACGTAACGGCGGTACATGTATTCCGTTACTCCCCAACACTGCTGACGAGACAGGGGAAACGTAAAGTGAACACACTGACATAAGACAAGGACCTTCAAAGTAAAACAGGAAATACAACAGGTATGCAAAGACACGAGCTTAACACAAGACATGGCAACAGGGAGGAAACACAAAGACGTGGGACCAGGGCAGGCACAGAGACACAGAAGAATAGGAGCTCGAAATACAAAACCTGAAAGCAAGAAATTCCCAACAAGAATGAACCTAAAACATAAGATAATAATCAAAACCACTGAGTCCTCAGACTCAGGACCATGACACAGATATCAGACAACTTAGCAAAAAATTATAATTTATTCCTCTTTCTTTATTGAAATCCGAGTTTGATAAGACAGTTTGATGGCCATAGAATAGTAGATCCCAAAAATCTATTAGCTAAAAAATTGGCAGTGTGTAGTGTGTCCTTAAAAAATTCAGAAACTGGACAAGTGATCTAAAGCAGATGAATATTATATCTAAAATCAATTCTTAAGACACAAGAAAAAATATCCAGCAAAGACCCTGACTGGACAGATGCATTGCGCCCTTTACCGAAGGCTTATCAGAAAATGGTCTCAAAGGAGGGGTGACTGTCAGGATGCCATCCATTAGTGAGGGGAAAGGGGAGGTGGTCAGGAGAGAGATGAGTATGAGTGGCATCTGTAAAACACGGTTGAGACCCTGTCACGGGTTGGGGCTGCATTACAGCCACGGTGTTTTGTTAAAATTGATGGAATTATGAACACAGATAAGCACTGTCACATTTTGAGCCACCATACAATGCAATGTGGAAAGCGTTTTATTGGTAACAACTTTGTATTTCACCATGGCAATGATGCGAAACACTGGCAACGTGATAAAAGTCACCTTGATAGAACACCCTACAATGAAACACAATCAGCATCATTAAAGCAGTCTGGGATCATCTTAACAGGTAACAGAAGAGAAGGCAGCCACCATGTAAAGAACTGTTTTGAACGTCCTTCAAGAAGCATGGAGAACTATTGCTGAATAGTGCTTGAAGAAATTACAAGAGATTTCAGGCTGTGTTAAAAATAAAAGTCGTCATAACTAATATTGTTTTTTAAACTCATTAGAATTCTATACAAAGTGCATGAAATTTTTTTGCCTTATATATCACATTTCCCTGTATATTCGTACATCCATCCTTCCAGTCTCTACTGGAGCCTATCCCAGCTGTCTTAGGGCAAGACGCAGGGTACACCTTGACAGGTCGCCAGTCTGTCGCAGGGCTAACACATAGACACTTTCACACTCACATTCACTCCCACATTCATACCTATGGGCAATTTAGAGTTTCCAATTAACCTATCCCCACCAACTTATACTAATATTTGCACATGTTCCAGTAAATACCTGCACCTATTTCCCTTTGTCTTAGCAAAATATAAAGAGATAAGTGGTGGCTCAACACTTTTGCACAGTAGGATAATAACTGTTATATAAACAAACTGAAAATCATGGAGTTTATAACATTACATTAACACACTATATACAGTATTCACATAAATATCCTGTTTGGCTTTGAAATCAAATACAAAACGCATCTGGAACAACCACATTTTTGGTATTTATAAGCGTCTCAGCTATGACAGCAATACCTCTAATTATCTTTTAGTGCGAAAGTTTACTTTTAGCTGTCTGATAAATGTTGGTTCTCTTTGTCAGGTTAAGTGTTTTTGGCCTTATTGTTCAAACATTTTGTCACATTGTGGAGGAGTACAGGGTCTGTGTATATCTGTGCGTACACACTTGTGTTACTCATGTTACTGGGGCATACCTTTGATTATACAGTCACAATGTGTCATCATAACTTAAACTACTACTGAGTTCAGAGGGGGCTGGTTTAGGGACAAGGTACTGTTGGGTCTCCAGTAAATTAATGTAAAGTAGCGTAATGTTATTTCAAGTGACATAAACAGAAGTGGTGAGAACAACTGCATGGGGATCATAGGTCACTGAGACAGGCAGTACCAAGAGTGCTGTTGAACTTGAGTGCAAGTTAATCAAATAACCACATCAAGAGGACTATAGATGACATGCTGTAAAATTCAGTGTAGAGCCAGTTGTACCTTTCCTTTGTGACAAACAGCAGAACTGAAATGAGGGTTGAGATTACGAAGCACTCATGTCAATGAGATACAGGGATGTGGTCATAAAAAAAGAATCAGATCTCAGAAGCTTAAAATGTAATTCAGGTTTTGACCTCAGACATTTTCATTTACCAATTCTTCTACTTTACTGGGCAGCAGGGAAAGAAAATTAAGACTTTTTTATTCATCTTATGCTTCTGTCTTTATAACCATGGCCAGGGACTCTAACATAGTCACTCCATGACTATGTTAGAGTGTCAGACCCAACTAATTTGACGACAGGACTGGACAATAGTTCATACCAGATTACAAAGTTTCAACATTTTATTGTGCAGATGTGGTCCTTTCTCTTCTCTAACCCTTAGAAACATTCAATACAGCTTTAGAGCAATATAGTTTTGTCTCTTTGAATTTTCAATAGTCCGAGTAAGATATAGCTGCCTACATGTGTAGAGGTGGGAGCAAGCACTGCCTAAAGGTTACAGAATCTTTTTTCCCCCATTGTTGGCCTGAACTTACAGACTGAAAAATACGTGTAGGAGAAGAGATGAGTAACAGCATTTTCTCCCCCTCTGCTGCTCTCCAAGTACCTCTGAGCAAGTCACTGAGCATCAGCAGTGGACTCTTACACTCACCACAATAGGTATCTCCCACTGTCAGTGTTTAAAATGTCTGGAGCCCTCCCTCCTCTGCGTTTACTCCCTCTGGCACTTATAATTAAGGATGTGCTGTTAAATCATTTTCCTGCTAAGTAAAGGTTTGAAAATACCAAATGTGTCCAGAGGATGATTTTCTGAGTGTTTTTATACCTGCGTATGCCTGTGGGTGGGGTAAGTCATCCTCAAAGTGCAGCTGAAGCTCAGGATGTTTACTGTATAAGTAGTGACCACTTTAAGGAGTACCCTGCAGTTCCATGAGTCACTAAAAAGGTAGTAGTTCTCATCCAGCCCCCATAGATTTGATGAGGTTCTTTCTGATTTGCTGAGCATATGCAGAATACAGTGTTGTATGGGTGTGAAATTGTGCATAGCTATCTGTAATGATGTAGCTGGTGTAAGGTACTTTGGGCTGCTGGGTTACCACATCAAGTAGTTCCACTTGTTTGATATCTATATATCAAATTTCTAAACTCCTACACTATGCAGATGGTGATAATATTTATTATTCTCTTATGTCTGTACATTAAGCATACATTTATATATGTATCAGGTGGCTGGCTTAGCTTAGCAAAGCAGGAAGAAACAACCTGGCTCCATCCAAAGGTACAATAAATATATCACCTACCAGCTTACCGTAGAGCTATTTGCCTGCCTTGGGATGTGTATTGTTTCCCTGCAGCCTTCAGTCTTTGTAGAGATATACCCTGGGATAATAGTGGGCAAAACTATGAGTTATATGTTAATTAGTGTGCACTTTTAGCATTTGTAGGTGGTTTCACTTGCCTCGAAACAAAGACAGACTTTCTTTCCCCTATTTTCACTTGAAGCTAAGTTAACTTCCTGCTGCTTAGAGCTTCATAGTTACTGGAAAGTATTATCGATTTTCTCATCTGACACCCAGAATGTGAAAAATAGTATTTCCTAGTAAGTTGAATTATTTATACATGATGACAGTATATAGCTTGTATCACTCAGTCTGTGATCATGGAGTTGCGATGCACGCACTAGCGCCTGTTTCTTCAGGTCACGCTGGGTCAGCAGCTGAAAATATGAAAGCATTTAGTGTGTGTGTGTGTGTGTGTGTGTGTGTGTGTGTGTGTGTGTGTGTGTGTGTGCTTCGCCGCATATCAAATGTGCCAAGTTTACAACAACAGGGTTTAGAGGAAGATAATGTTTCTGCATGCTGATCCCTCTGTATAGCTTGGCTTACTTAAAATAAAAAATTGTAAACACGTCAACATCCCAATAATCCCTTTCAGGCAGAGTCTCCTAAACTATAGTTCACAACCCCAGTGAAAAATGTGACTCAGTGTTTATGCCCTGCAAATACAAGTGCCACAGATACAATGCAATTATACAAATACAGTCAACAATGTTATAAATAATTTATACAAAAACCCCTAAACCTTCACACACAGGACAGTGATTTATGTTTTCCACGTTGCTCTAAGAAGAGGCAAGCATAAACACCTCAAAATACTGAAATAGGAGCACAGTCGCCTTTTAGAATAAAATACTGTAATGTTATTTATTTATTTTATTTGAGGTAGGGGCGACTTTACTTGAAGCTAGTATGTCTAGAAAATGCATTTCAATGGCATCACATCACAGCTGAACTGAGTGTTAATTCATGGACTCCACTTAAAAGCGCTGAATTCCCCCTAATGAGGCATTTAATTTAGAAGAGCTAGTATTGTCTGCCAGTCAGTAATAGTATTTTGACTGCTCTTCCTGTGAGAAATTAGTCTCTCAAATTGCCTTCACAAATACCCTTTTAACAAATCTGCATTAATTTGCAAATTGTCACAAGGAGTGTTACATTTATTGAGCATTCATACTGTTGAAGGACAATCATTAAATCTGAATAATAAACTGAATTACTAAGAGCTCAACTCTGTCTAAATCACAAGATGTCATTACTGTTCCCTATTAACTTTATAGAGCACTTCATACACTGTATGAGAAGTCAAGAACAATTAAAGAGCATCACATTTTTAAAATTTGAGCAATATAAAGATTAATTTACATTTTGTGGCTAGTTGTAAATGTCTATAATAGAATGGGTTGATCTGTGTAAATGGTCAAAGGAGCTTGCAAAGAAAAGCGTCTGAACTTCTTTAAGTTACTTGAAGACGTTTCATCCGAGGAGCTTCTTCAGTTCTAAGGTCAAATGGTGGAGAGTCCCAGATATAAACCTAGTGGGAGTTTCCCCCCACAGAGGGACAAAAGGACCCCTGATGATCCTCTAATCGCCTGAGCCAAGGTGTGAAACTGGGTGTGGGTCCCAATCAGCCAGAGTTTCGGGTGTGTTCATTGTGAAACCTGGCCCCACCTTATCATGCGAATTCCTGAGGTCAGATGGCCCAGGATGTGAGTGGGCGTTAAGGCGTCTGGGAAGGGATCTCAAAACTGGATTATAGATGGCAGAGAGTTGGTGTCGTAAGCCCCGCCTCTGTTCAAAGATGGTCGCTCACAGTGGACATAGATGCTTCTTTCACTCTTCTTTCAGACCACATCTGTGTAAATGAATAAATAAAGTCAGAAAATATCCTCTGCTGACTCTTTGGGTGTCTTCATAGTGACACACTCCACCTTGTTTATTTATAAAATAGTTCTATAGCTATCCCACTTGTCCATATTTTATCCATTCATCCATTCTCTTGTGTTTATTCTTATCACAGTCACAGAGGGGCTGGAACCTAGCCCAGGTACCACAGGCCAAGAGGTAGGTATACCCTGGACAGGTAGATAATCTGGAACAGAAGAAGCTTCTCGGATGAGAGGTGAAACGTCTTCAAGCAACTTAAAGAAGTCCAGACGCTTTTCTTTGCAAGCTCCTTTGACAATCTGGAACAGAGTTAGCGCAGACAGACATATAACACAGATTCATGCCTATGGGCAATTCAGAATCATCAATTAACCTATCCCCACTAATTGCATATTTTTGGACAGTGGGAGGCAGCTGGTGTACCTGGAGAGAGTGCACAAATACAGGAGAAGAACACGCAAACTCCACACAAAAAGGCCCCCACAAGGTGAAGTCAAACTCAGAACCGTCTTGCTTCTTGCTGTGAGGCAAGAGTGCTAGTCTCTGTGCATAAAGTTTATTTTACTGTTGGGTCTGTATGATGTCAGTGATAGCAGACATCCCTAATATCGTTACAGTGAAAGAAAAACAAAAGATAAGTCCACCTATGAAATGTAAGTCCTTTTTTAAATGAGAATTTTCAACATAGCTTGTGTAAACATACTAGTTTGTTTTAGAAAGAATTCATATAAACAGAAACAGAATTATATTATACTGACTTTTTTCTTTTTTAAAGGGTCAATATAATTAGCCCCCTGAAAAACGGACTGTTTCATTGATCCATAGAACAAACCACTGCTGTGTAGGGATATGCCCAAAGCACATAAAATCAAGTTAAAAATAAAGGGTTCTCTTCCAATTTGCAGGTATAACAACTTCTATAAAAAAAGGGTTTGAGCTGTCACTTCAGAAAGCATCGTGCCAACAACAAAAGACGTCAGTTTAGACTTGAGGAAAAAGGATTGTTGATTCTCATAAAACCGGAGATACAAAGTGAATTACTGCATTTTCCAACTGTCAAGAACTGAAGTGAGAAGTAGGAAAATTTAAAGAGAGCCACACAGTACAGGACAAATCTGGCAGAAGTAGAAAGATTTCAAAGACTATCTGAAGAAAATTTGCGAGTGATGTGTCTAAAGATGTGTCTGAGAACAACTGCCAAGGCACTAATGAATGTCTAGACAAGTCAGAAATTGTAGCCTTAAAGAAAACAGTCACTTGGACCCTGAACAGGAGTAGAGTACGAGGTTGTGGACCAAAAAAAAAAAAGAGACACCTTAAAGCCAGATTAAAGTGTGGAGAAAGATTATGCATAAGCAAGTCCTTTGGAACTCTTTAACCAAAGAGATTTTGTTAGGAGAAGAAAGGGATAGGTATACGTCCCAAAGAAGACTGTCTCTACAGTGGCGATGTCTGGAATTAGGAATATCATCAAGGTGGAAGAAATCATGACAACCACGTAAAAAACTCCTGGTGAAGAAGGCCATTAACTCTGGATGCACTTGAGAGATTTACCGAAGAAAAATGAGCTGGATTGGTTTAAGGTGTGTGTGACTGACTGCAGGCAGTTTTTCAGCAAAATGGATTCACATTTAACTATTACCAAAGCGGGGCTTAAATTTGACCCTGGTGGTTTTGTAGTTTTTGTGAAATAATTTTGTTTCTGTCTTAAAAGTACCATTATGTCAGCCTCCCCAAAAAATCTAAGATGTTTGGGAAAACTGTGGTGAAGCTTGTTTCTATTTAACAGGGAACGTCAGGTAACATCTGTGATATATTTTAAAAAATAGCTAAGAAGAAGCTGTAATATCCCTCTTAATAATTAGTAATAAAAATAAAGCTTTGATTTTCATATCAAGACTTTGTGACCACTAAAATTACTCGGGGAAAGGGAAATGTATTGACGTTGTGTCCAAAAAGAGACAGCAATATTTATAATAAAGATGCATAAACATAAGCAAGAATCATAACCACAAACAGAAAACATCTACTGCACAATCTCACTGTTGACTGGAGACCTTTTCTTGTTGCAGCTGCAGACAAACGGTTTAGGAGTTGATGACAATGCAGACTTGACAGCTTGACATTTTTGAAACTGAATCAGGAGAGTTTTGGCCAATATCTTTGTTTCTCCAATATTCTTTTGAATAATAGTAAAGATTCTAATGATGAAACTTGCTTAGTTTCTACCACTTTCCATTTCTTTATTTCTTTAATGTGCTCCACGAGAACAAAACGACAAATGTCATTGATATGTCCTTAAGAGGACATACCATCTCACTCTTGCGCCCAGACTTCACCAATATTACTTTGAAAGTACAAAGAATATTTTAGAACTAATGAAGCATCCATGTGTGTATCCATCTGTTTATTATTATCCAGTGTCATTAGAAATTCAGAGCTCTTAAGTCTTTTGCACTGACATCCCTGCATTCAGTTTTAAAAATTACACTTTTGCTTCCTGTCTGCAACCAGGTAGGAGGATAGGAGTTGGGGCCATCATCTCTGCTTGCTTTTCAGTAAAAGTCACCACCCACCACTGATCCACACATGCATAGCCAAAATATCTGTTATTCTGCATTTAAGGTTAAAGTTGCAGCTAGCTTTGGCAACCACGTTTTACCTATCGAATGCAATCTTTTCCATTTACTCCTCTTACACTCAGCCAGCCTTTGCAGACGTTGCTTTTTATGTTTTGCAAGACTATCAAAAACTTTGCAGCTGAAATGGGTAGCTGTCCAACATGATGGAGATGAAAGGAAACTCTTGTGCCCACACTATGAGAGCGAGAGGTGTATGCGTGGAGGACTCAATCTGTGTGGCAACAATGGATTAGGCTTTAGTGCAGTAATGCATCTTCATTAAAGTCATTTTGCTGAAGTGGTTTCTGAAGGGTGGTGTGTAGAGGAAAAATTGAGGAAAAGGTTAGGGAGAGGGAGGAGAGTTGAGAGGAAGAGGACAGCTGTGACTCCCCTCGTGGAGAGTCTGGAAAAACAGCTGGTGCTTTCCTACCTTTGCCTTATCCTTCCTCCTCCCTCTCTTTATTTTCCCTGCCAGTTTCTATTGCCGGCCCAAATTACCCAACATCTTCATTAATGTCTCATTACAGCTGAGTCAGCCACTGTAACCTGCTGCAATATATGCAGAGATGTAAGGCAGGGGACACATTTCCCCTGCTGTTCAAAATTCATTTTTTGCCTCCATCTTTCATAGATACAATAAACCAGTGAAAGTCAGTGCTTTTTGTAGTATATATGCAAATACTGCATTCTTTATATGCCAGCTATAGAATGTATCATAAAGTACAAGGACAGGATTAAGGAAAATAGTCGTGAGTTTAACTTGTTTGTGTATTGTCAATGGAGATTACCACGTATGATTTTTTTATTTTTCTATTTTGTTAATACCATTAAAGAAAACACCATACATTTTATAGACATAAATGGGCAATATAAAGCATAGAAGCATGAGGGTAAAAAAAATGTATGCAAAAAATATCATTTTATGCTAAGCTACAAAGCTAACACACGCCTTAATATAGGTTTAAATTACCCAGGCCCAAGACACCAGTGTGTACGTGGCCTGCCTTTGGGGCTCGTGCTCGTAGGACATGCCTGAAAAACAGGGTAAGTTGAAAATCTTGTCTGATATATATTGTATAATTCAAAGAGGATGAAATATCATAAAAATGTATCATAGCTAAACGAGGCAATTCTGATTTTTGGACTCTTAACCAGAGATGGGCAGCGTTCTAGTTTTTTGGCAAGTATTTTCAGACGACAACAACTAGAACTTGCAGTTAGAGAAACACACTCAGTTTCACAGATTGGGAGGACTTGTCTGCCAGGCAGCAGGAGGATTTGATGCTTATTTGAGAGATGCAAGGCTAAAGCTGTGCAGAGATAGACTTTTCAAGGTTCCTTGGGTGGAGAGCAATGGTTGAGTATGAACAAGCAGGTAGGAGGTGGACCAGCTGGGAGACGACAGGTAATTTTTCCACAGAGAAAAAGTTTTAGTGGATTCTGGGCGACAGAGAGACAAAAGCTCACTGGTTATGATACACAATTTTACTTACAGCGAAGAATTTTATGATACGTCCATCACTGGTCATTGTCAGTGAATGGTAAATATCTCGATGGCAACTCTACAACCTCTGGCCCTCTTTGGTGAAGTAATTTTCTCTGGTCACCTTTCTGTAAAAGTTACTGCAGACCACAACATGATATGTAACTCAGCTGAAGCAAAACTCTTCATGCTCACGTTCCCAGTGTGTGAATGTGTGGATGACTGGATATGTAAAGCGCTTTGGGGTCCTTAGGGACTAGTAAAGCGCTATATAAATACAGGCCATTTACCATTTACCATAAGAAAATGTGTGGCAACTTCTCTATTAGGAATTTAGCATGATCTACCTCCAGAAGGAGACGTTTTATCGGATAGAAAGAAACAAGTCTGTTTGAAGCACGCTGCCAGCTCATTTCCAATAACGCCACTCCTACCATTTCTGTCTGTATCAGCCTTTAACCATTTATGATGAGGAACTCTCAGGTCAGTCCAAGTTGACTGTTAAGTGCTGTCTGAGTTTTGACTCCGCATCCATGTTATGGCTGCACTTAGACAGCTGAAGGAGGCCTTTTAGCTGTAAACCTGACCTTTATTGAACTCTGTCTATAATACATAAGTTCAGTGAAGGATGCATGGTTGCATTTTAGTCTGTTAACATGCATTCCTTCCTCCTGAGCCACACACACACACACACACACACACACACACACACACACACACACACACACACACAGCATTACTTTATCCAAGCCATAAAATATGCTCTGTCACATGTTATGATTTACAGTTTAATCCAAATGGATTAAATGGATTCAGTCTACATGATGTCCTGAAGAAACAAATGGTTCTGACCTTAAACAAGGAGGAGAGAGTTTTTCAGAGCCCGCTTGCTTTCCACATGAACTCTGTTCAGAAGTTTGTCAGTTTGATGCAATTTCAGAGTAAGACTGATAACAGCTTCATTTCTAGATTACTGTGCAAAAGTCTTGAGCCACAATGTTTTCTTATATTATATTTTGCTAAGAAAATGGGGATTAAGTGTGGATGTCTAAGAATACATGGAAATACATTGCATAAAAACAGAGTTTGCGCAGTTTTAGCAAGCTTGAAAGTCAAGACTTGATATGATTCAATCAAATTGCCTCAAGCTACTTTATGTTGCAAGGTAGAGACCCTAAAGTAATACAAAGAACAACCCCAATAATTAGCTGATCGCCTATGTGGGATGGAACCCTTTTAATAGGAGGAAACCTCAAATAGAACCAGGTCCAGGAAGTGGCTGTTATCTGCTGTGACCAGGTGAAAAAAAACAAAACAAAAAACCCCAAACAAACATGACACCCCCCCACCCCCCATACACAGCCTACGTTCTTTTAGATAAGCTTTCTTAGTCTTTAGAAACAGTTCTCAAGGCTCTTCTTTGAATGTGGCTGCCCTTTGTTTCATTTCCTGTTTGGTCCCACACTGTCTCAAAAATCAACAGGTCCATGAAAGATCAAAATCTGATGGTACATTTATTTGTTCATCATTTTGTCAATTTTGACAGGATCTCCAACACAGCAGGCTGAAACAGAGCCCCAAACCATGACAGGGCCTTCTCTGTTTTTTAAAGATGGCTGTAGACTTGTATTGTTGTACCTCTCCCCTGACCGCCTCTGTATATAATAACAATTTGAACCAGGATTTTCTAATCTGGATTCATCATTCCAAAAGAACCGCTCAATTTCAGTTCTTGTGTAATTTGGCATACCTCAGCCTTTTCTCCCTATTTTAATCCCTAAAACTGGCTTCTTGACCAGAAGCAAAACTGGCTTCTGGTCAAGAAGCCATTTCAGAGACAGAAACAGAGACAGAAATGGTCTCTGTGGGTCAGAGACCATTTCTGGTCTCTGACCCACAGAGACCATTTCTGATGAAACATTTGATGAATTAACTGAAGAGACAGATGCATCTCCCATGCATCAGATCTTTGCTAGATTTTCTCCTGTTTCTTAAGGACATGACTTTCAGATACTGCTCATCTGCTGTAGACAGGCCTTGCTTGTAGATAGACCTGCCACTTCTCACCTCTTTTGTCCTTCACTTGTCCAGTACAATTAACGCACTATTAGCCAAAAACTTTTTAAAAAGTGTACGCCATGTCCTTTTGTTTTGTTTTTTTGGATCGCATTGAGAGGACTGGAAGACCACAACGCATCCCTTGATTTAGGCAATTTTTCAAATTCTATTTGGTCACTTAAGTGGTTTAATGTACAATAAACAAAAATGTTTGTTTGGCTCTTTAAAAGCAAAATGTAAAGAAATGAGAGGTGGCTCAAAAAAAAAGGAAAAAAAAGTGAAAAACTAATTAAACACATACATCTCGTTTCATTAAAGCTTCTGCAAAGTTAATACAAAATTTGAAAAGCAGTCTTTGAAAATTAAGATGATTGGATTCATAAGAAGCCTGAGAAGGAAGAGCATGCGATTTGGATAATATAATCAGCAGGTGCAGATACACGAGCGCAAACAAATACGGTGACAGTATCTCTCCTCAGTTTTTTTACACCTCTGATTGCTCTCCTTGGATACCCTATTTGCATCTCCGTGCCTCCTGCCAATGATGCAACTGAAGGACATGAGAAGAGAGAGGCTGAGGCAACAGGCATTTAACAAAACGAGACATCCTTGCCTTGGATGTCCTTCGGCACAGCTCTGTCTGAAATTGTTTCATTATAGTCCAACTACAGCAGTGTCTTATGACACTGGAGCGTGCATGAAAACACATTTACTTGCACTTTAAAGTAAATGTGACACAATTTGGTTGAGCACGTCACCCATTGTAGTGAGTCTGGCAGCACTATTTCTGTCAACATGATGCATTTAGGAGCTATCCTTCAACAAGACATACTGACATTGATTTGCAGGTTACAAACAGGAAGATGGAAGACATGAGTTAGTGCAGTTAAAGCACTCACCAAGGCACTAACATGAACAACCAGCTCAGCTAATGTTGTGGGTAAAATTTGAGTTTCTTTGAAACAAAGGGTCCTTAGTTATAACACTGAGGCCCTGGAACAAAGCTAACTACAGTTTGAGGCTCATGTCATACCAAATAACAAAATAATCAAGTGTCTTTCCTGTGAACAGTTACCCCTGACTCTAGGTTAAATAGTTTCAGTCCATGTGGGCATTACTGGCTTCGGCTCCATTCTGCAGTTAGGTAAATCTAGCAAAATGATGAACAAGTTAATTTTCTCAGATAGAAGAGACATTTCAGTCAATCTGTAAATTTGTAGACACCTACACGCTCAAGCTACAAGCTCTAGTCAGGCTTAATAATTAGCACCTGTGTGGGCGTACTGTGGCTGCACTGGGCTTTTAAACTCAGCAACATCCTTAAAATGTTGTGAAGCTGTAACCAGTTGGTGTAGTGTCTTCTGTATTTTCTCCCAAACTGCTCATTATACCACAATGTCTGTTCTCTACTTAGAAATAAAATGCCAAGTACACATGTACAACTGTTTGAGAGTCTTTTAAGCAAGGCCAAACAAGTGTTAAGACACATAACTCAATACAGAACAGAGCTTTATATATACAGCTGCTTATAGGGTAACAAGTTTGTTTCTTCAAAGACAACAGTTTTCCACGAATGCATTTTTTTTAGCTGTGCTTTGTCCTCCATCACTTAATCACTGCTCTTCAGCTTCTCTAACAGGCTGCAAGGGTACTTTGTCAGTTCTGCTTTTAGATAAGTGGAAAATAAATATAGGAGATTATTGTTATTATTATAGTATTACTGGCATAGTCAGATGACTTGACAGTCTGAATGGAGAGCTCCCTCTGTTAAATTGTCACTTTGTCTGCATGGAGAAGTGCCTTAATTTGATTTAATTCTGATTTATCTCTCATTTTACCCGAGCCATTTGTTACACTGTAATATAGTGTTTTTATTTTTTAGAAATAAACCGTTTTCACTGTAAGAGACGTATGTACAAGATCCCGCCGTATCTGTCAGTACATCAGATCAGTCATTTGAACTTAATCAAGTAAAAAAAAAGACCTTTATGTTAAGCTTTACTAATTTTTCTTATTTCACCTTTTAGTTGGACAACAAAGATAACAATGAGACACCGTATTCATTGATTGGTGTAGACAGGGATGTTCCTGTCCCTTTCATACAATTTAAGGCCAAGGCATTATCAGCCAAAAAAAAAAAAAAATAACTTCTTCTTTTTTAAATCAGATACTGGCATTTACCATTTTATCTTATCCCTATCATAGTGCCGAAAAGCTAACAGAAGTATTTTTATTTATTTATTTTTGCTTTTAAGTGATGAGGTTGAATAAGTCAACTTAATGAAATGGATGGATGAATCTGGACTCAGATAACAAACTATATTCTTTTAAAGAGAGGCCCATGGCTGCACTGATAGACTTCTCTGTATTAACTTCTGGGTCAGTTATATTATTACTTAATAGCTGCCCTACCATCTGCAGCAATAAAGTGTTTCAGCAGCAGTGCCAGACGATCACTCATAGAGATATCTAATACCAGTGCCATTAACTGATCCTACTTATATTCCTAGTTCTTGGTTCTGCTTTAAATCCTGATTAGTTTCCTATGTGAGGGGGGAAAAAAGGAATACACAGATCTACAGTGATAATCTATCATTTTTAATACAATAAATCGAACATTGGCACGTTTGATTAACTTTCAGGACTTTGGTTCCGATGGACTCTAAACCTGGTTTTAACTGGAACCAGTTCTCGACTCCCTTCCTTGCTCAAAGGTACCATACCACTGACAAAACAACTCATCGCAAAGTTGAAATAACTAAAAGTGGTGAGCACAGAACTAAGTTGCTGAGTTGCAACATTATCTGACACAGTGCCGTTTGCCAGCGTTAGGTAAAAGAAATGAGAACACTAACTGACACTCGGGGAAAGAGAATGAACAACACTGAAAAAGTGGCCTTAAAAATCACATTACACTGGAATAGCGTTGCATTTGTGAACACAGCACAGCATAGAATATAGCACATTAGGTACATTTTTAGACTGTGAGTGCGTTTGCTGATGTGAAAACGTGCTCACTGTAGATATAAACGTATTTTACCTCTACACAGCTGCCGTCATGTAAGACATGGATTCTTAGTGGCCAGAGTTTTGTCAGCGCTATGTAATGTTACTGAATTCACGCAGGTAAACTTCTATTTTGAGCTGTATTGGCCATAAAAATGAGAACCTTATTGATCTCTATATGATAGATATCTTTATGGTCAGAGTTGGTAAATGGAAGTTGTGTATGTTGAAGCAATGTTGTTGTTGGGATGTTGAATTGAAGCTGTTATATCATTGTGTCATACACCGACTCTGTAATGACAGTCGAATACTGTGGAATAGCCAGAAAAATGGTTCTCCTCCATCTCTCCCCTGTCACCCAAATATAATTAGGCCACTCTCTCGGTTTCATTCTGTCTCTCGCCCTCTCTCCCTCTTTCTCTCTTTCTTGCTCTCTGACCTTAGCGTTACAAGCTACCACTTATTATCACAGACATACAGACACTCTCATCTCTAAATCTGGCAGGATTTATTCACTCTGGCAGCTACGTCTAAGACACTTTATCTCAAGGATATAATTGAGCTTTTTTTCTTCCATAATTTTTTTCGGCACGTATTATATTACCATGTTCCCCTGTTGATACCAACAAATATGCTGTGTACAGGCGAAAGATGTTCTTAAGTATTGCGAGTTTTATTTAATGGAAACTAAAGTACATTTTGCTTTAATAGATGATTGTTTAGCTCTTTTTTTTAAACATTAAAGACCAGCTGTCGTTGTCAGCTGTGATGTCATGGTCCTGGGTCGGTGTTTTTGGTTATGTACTTTTACTTTTGATAGTTTTGTATTTTCTAGGGTTTAGTGGTGTTCCCTCTGGTTGGTGTCTTCCCTGCTTGTGCATTCCCTTAGCGTAGTAGGTCTCTGAGTCTGTGTCATTACGTGTATGTGTTTCCTGTTTTACTTTGAAGGGCTCAGTCTTATGTCAGTGTGTTACGTTTCCCCCGCCTCGTCAGTTGTCATGTCTTCCAGGTGTGTTCCCCTCCTGTTTCCCATCCCCTGATTCCTGGTGTGTGTATTTATAGTGTGTGTTACCTCGTCCTCGTTGCTGGTTCGTCTGTGTTGTTTCCCCTCGGTCTCCCTGCGTCTCTCCCCGGACCTCCCTGCATCGTCGTTTCTGGTTTGTTTTGTTAGTTTTACCCAGTTTAGGTTCTAGTTTTATGTTCCCAGTGTTGTTTGTATTTGTTTAATAAATACTCACCTGCACCTGAGCTGCCGCATTTTGGGTCCTAATATATTCCACACGTCTGCCACACCGGACGTGACGTGAAGCTTTGTGTCCTTCCACCAAAAGACGTCAGAGCAGACACAGAAACACAGGACTACAAACGCTTTTCAGTGTTAGTTAGTTTTATTGCAGGAAGGTTAAAAACGAATCTGCAAATCAAAATCTTTACAACAGTGCTGTTTTAATCACTCTTATCAATCAAAAATACTTTGGAGATTATGAGTCAAATCAGCATCAAGCTGCTGCACATAGCTATCATTGTAAAACCTTGTCTAAAAAAACGAGAGAAAAAAAACCCCAACCCACTCTTGAAGATTTTAAGCCCATCTTTCCAAAACACTTCATCATGACATATGAGAAAGGCATGAATCCAAGGTTAGTTAGTAGCATAACTATAACCCTTAACAGGACTTCTTTCAAGGAGAAGCTATTTCCCTTTCACTCGCTATGCCAAGTTCAATTCCAAAACAGTCTTAAAACATAGTTAAACTAAGAGTTTAATGTCAAAGATGTTTGCATATACATGTCATAATTGGTTGCGTGCAGCTTTGAAGCAGGGAGAAGACCATTAGGAATATTGGGAAAATCAAAAACTCCATCACAGGTGACTTTTTAATCTCTGCATCATTACAGCTACATCTAATAACATTATGCAATAAAACCTTCAAAGGACATTTGCTGAAGTAGGAAGTGGAAGAAAGAACTATGTTCACTTAAATCCAGCTGCTACTGCTACATTCTTAAACGAATGACTGTGATTAGTGATTCATACATAGGTCACTTTCGTAATGTGTGCTGAGTTGTGTAAAATGTCTGAAGAAAAAAAAATACTTTATACAAGATACTGTGCTTGAAAGCAAATCCCTGTCAGTTAAAAAAAATCAAGAGAATTGATTATTGATTTCAATCTGGAAATTCATACCTGCTCCTAACAGAGGTTGATGGATCTAATAGACTATGGGGCTGTGGTGTCGCCACAAGCATGCTTTCACTAAATAATATGACATAGTTAATGTATAACTTCATCATCATTTGCAGCAAAGTGTCAAGTTTGCCAACTCAGCACCCCAGACAATAAGGGCATTGAGGATAGGCTTCCCACATGGAAATGGGTGTTTCCGTTACAAGCAATTACGGCATTGATTGCTTTGTTTGGACTGTTTAGACTCATTAACCCTGGTGAGAAGATATGTGAATGTTTTTTTTCTTCCTATCTGACATCCACAGCTCTTTTTGTAATAGATACAAATACTTACAGGAGTCTTTCATAGTTATTTCTGTTTTGTTCAATTGGAATACACACCAAACATTCCCATGCTGATCCATCTCATCTACTGCATTAGATAGTGACAACCTGGTATAACTGAGTGAGAATAATATTCAATGTACTGAAGTTAGTGAAAACTAAATAGTATAAAATTAATGATGGCGACGTATTGTTTGGTATAGGTTGAAGGATAGAAGACAAAATAAGAGACAAACTGCAGAAGAGTTCTAAAGACTTGATGATGTGCACTGAAACTGTTCTGGTGGCTTCCTGCGGTCCTAACCCTTACGCTAGTTTGTCCCCACATAAGGATAAGAATGCATTTATTGAGCTTCATGTGGGAAACTCATTATCTGCATTTAACCTATCATAAATTTTAGGTGCAGGGGGCAACAAGTATGCTGTACTTGAGGACCAACTCCAGATGTGAGTGGATGCTTCAGTCAACGATACAATGACAGGAGAATTAAGTCACTGGACCTCCCGGAGAAAGCCAATGCGAGCACAGTGAACATGCAAACTCCACACGTAACTGTCCTGGCTCTTGAACCTTTGATCCTCTTGCTGTGAGGCAACAGTGCAAAAAATGCAGAAAATTATAGGTGAAAAATTCCCTGTAGTTTAGACAGACTGAGAAATTTGTCAAACAGATTAAAAAAGCTAAAGTCCAGGAGTCTCATGACCTATATGTTCATCGCATAATATTACTGAGATTACTCAGCATCCCTCACAGTGGCTGCGTCTCCCCTCCGACTGCCACCCGTTGCTAACTCTGCAGCAAAGGAAAATTTACTGTGGAAATCACAGTTTGAGGAGCACAAAAGGAGAAGAGGTTGTATCAAGGTGGAAAAGGGAGTACAAACCAATCGCCAGGAGCGTGTTGTAGTGAAATTTATATTTTAGAAATCTAATTTCATTTATCTGCTCCTCATATGTAGGCGGGCTGAAATGTAGTTAGCTTTAACAAACCTCCAGGAAAGATTTTAGCATTAAAAATAAAGCGGCAAGGTGAAAGGGTAGAGCAGTGCCATGTACAGTAATGAACAGGCAGAGAACACACAGAGATATTGATTTGGAAAAAAAAGCTGGAGTCAAACAGTGAGGGAGAGAGAGTGAGAGAGAGGAGGAGATCAGAGGTACCCAGGCACAGAGACTGGTGGCCTTGTGTGGGCGGATGGAGAACTAGAAGGTTTCTCTTGATGTTTTTGTTAAAGGGCACTTTTGTGATCTCTGGTCTCGGAGGAGTTTCTCACAACAAACCCCTTTTGCGCTGAAACCACTCAAACACTGGGTCATCGCACCGTTAGTGATGAAACATAAAACAATGGCTTCCCGACTGAAGCGCCGTTGTTGCTATAGTGATGAGTGAGCCAGAGCAGCTGAAAATCCCCTGGATGGAGAAACAGTAAATAATGTATTATCAAGGCACAAACTATTGCTGCCGCTGCTGCTCTCTGCACATGCAAAGACTTCTAGGCACAAATTATTGGTGTGTTTGTGTGTAGCTGGATGATGATGTAGAAGAAGTGAAAGACTGTTGTTTCAGGTGAGTGTTTTGAAAATAACTTCATTAATATGGTAATGAAGACAAATCGTGCTTAATAAGAATTGATTGTTTAGAAAAGTATTTTTTTCTTCATTACAAGATTGCTGTGATCCCTTAAAAAGTGACATGAACTCCCCAATGAAGAACAGCAACGCCTGATGATGACACTGAATGGAAAGTTTTGATCACACAGAAAAATATCATGGTTATCTGTTCAGTACATCACAGACTGAGCAAAGCAACAAATGATGCCCACATTGGCAATGCAGAAAAAATGATAAAGGAGGTTGTTAACCTCATCAGCGACACACAAAAAATGATTGTGTAAAGTTGGTTTCGTTTAGCTCCTGATTTGAAATGATGGCAAAAAATGTCAGTATGCTGTTTCTACTGAGGCAGGTTCCTCAGTAATGTACCCCATCCCATGTTAAACCAGTGCATGCCTGCAGCCTGAACCCATAAGAATCAGCTGACTTTTTTCGACAATAATATTACACTGTTCAATGGACCAAGGGAAAAGTTTGCCTTCATGCCATGAAAGTGTTCAGAGCTGCAGGCTCTGGAAGTGCACATGGGTGGCTCAGCATTTTGTGCTTTTTAAATCAGCTTTTTTCCCCCTGTTTTTGAGCCTCACACACATTGACTTATTACGACAGCTACATGGAGATTTCAGGACCAAAAAACACATTTAAACTCAGATAAAAATCAAAACTCAAGTTTACCACCAAGTTTCAAAATCTAAAACTGAAAAATAACGTTTTTATTCAGCATGTTTTTTTTCTATAACGAAGTCTGTATAAATGTATGGTCTGATAGTGATGCTCAAATTGGATCAATTAAATATTCCTGCTTTAAAGTGACTCGAAATCACTGCACAGTTTGTAGTAGACAGGCCAGTCTCTTGTGCTCATTTCACGTTTGGCCTCTCCAAAGCATGAAATGTACACGCATGCAGAAGTTGCAGTACCTGCAGGGGGCGATAATATATTGAAGACGAGAAGTCACAAGTGAGCAAGAAAGGTATGAAGTACATTCCAGGGTCTGTAATTGCCAGAAATGATTAAGCTAGGCAGCTAATATGTATTTACATGTAAGTGTGTTAATAATGTCTGTTTAAATGCTTTCCCGCGATTACTGAATTGAAATAAAATAGCACCCTCTGCTGGCTCTCAGAGTCTGGCTCTAAATGTTCCTTTTTCATTAAAATTCCAACCTTTAAAAAATATTTTTCACATGGTGTTGTTAGAAGAAGTTGTGGTGAATTAAGATGCACATTTTGTAGTTCATTTTCTACATGTTATAGTTTCAACACAACGGACATCTTGCTTCACATTGTTTAAGACACTAGGTGATAAGGATACGTCCTTATCACTTCTCCTACCCACCCTTCCTTGACCTTAATGACATTTTCACTGAGATCAAGGAAAAGCAGTCAGAAAAAGGAGACAGGAGAAACCTTTGGTACACACATCAGAATTCAGGTAAAAGGCAAAAGCAACTCCAAAGCAAGAAGGAAACACAATGAAATGCTAAACACAAAAGGCAGACATCACCATTTCCCACACGTGGGACTAATAAAGGTTTATCTTATCTTATTTACACACACATCAGGTACTCGGGGAAGTAAACACATCTGGGAAAAATTAGGTATAAGTGAAAACAATTTGGTAAAATGACTAAATTTGAGACAAGACACAAAACACATTCACTAATAAGATAAAAACAGAAAATGACAAATAAAACACAGAGGCAAGACACACAAACAGCAACTTGAACATTAGGAATACCAGGGAGGCTCGAAATGACAAACTGGTGACAGTCTATAACAGATTACACAGAGTATAACAGAGTAATAGAAATAACAGTTGGTACTCTGATTGTTTGATGTGTTTTCTGATAAAAATAGATCCAATTAAAAAGGACATTTTGGTTAAACTTTCAAGGGTCACATTACCAAATGTGTTATCGCATAATTAAGGTCTCCTTTTTGCTTACACCAGGTTTATCTTTTTGCCTTCTGTGTCAGACAAGTAAAAACTTGTCCTTCAGCCCTAAACATTTCATGTAGCTCTGGAAAACTCTGGAAAAACTAAGGCCATTTAAAAGGTGCCAATTTTTGACCCACACACCATCCATTCATAGTATAGTAGTATATGAACTGTAAATTTTCATAGCATGAAAGTTACGAATATGAAAAACAGATGACTGAGTGGGACAAGTGGGAACTTTACTATGTTTTATGGATTGTGACTTTCTGTTCTTAGAGTTCTTGGAGCATTACTGATGACTGTGCAAATAAAACACTGCATTTAGAGCAAGTTTTTTAAACATTTTTTCTTCTTTTCTCAATTTTTTCATCAAATCCAAAAGATAAATAAAACCCAGGTTTACTTGGATATTTATATTTTGGGAAGAAATGATTCAATGAGCAGTAATAACTGCTACTAAATGTTTCCGGTCGTTTCAGTAGCAAAGCTCTCATTGGTCCAAATGCTTTCCAGTCATTGGTTATGAAGGTCAAAGTTACCAGAGCCTGTTTGCTCAATAAAAACAAGGTTCCCTCCTCGGCCACAATTTTCATCTGTTTGATAGAAAACACTTGATTCTGATTATACCTTCAAATTGTAGAGAGATACAATGAGCACAGAGAGACAACAAACAACAAAACAGCCAACAGAAACACTTATCGGCTTAGTGAGTAAACACAAAACAGTAGCAGACATGCAACAGTGGATTGTTTTCCTCTATTAGTAAAGGATCAAGTCCAGTATATTAGTTTCACTGGCTTTTGTTTAGACAGTAGAAAAATGGGATAATAATTCAAGTCATGTAATAACGCAAATAATAAAAAAAAGCTGTATACTGAAAAACTTTTTCTGCATCTTGAAGCAAAGTTGGCTACGTTTCTAATCAGATTAGTTCTGACTTTACATAAGAACCTTATTTGTTTTCAACCAACATTTAATTTATGAACATGCACATGCAAAACAATATGACCCTGGATTCCAGTATGATTGTCATGGCAAAGCAAATGAAGCAAAACAGATGAAAAAGGAACAACACAAAACTGTGCGAGCAGAAAACACAGCTCAGGCAAATAAGGCTCAAGCTGTCAGATCATCGCTTTTGAAGATTGTGCACCAACTTGAGTTCATAGTGCAGGTGAAGCTAGAAAGTGACTTTTGAGATTTCTTTTTATCTGAGCTTAATGCTTTCCTGGGTTAGTGCGTCCTTTTCTTTAATTCCTGGTATAAAACATTAACAGCCAAACAGAAACACTGACTCAAACATGACCACATTTGACACTGAAAACACAAACTGGATGAAATGCATTAATAAGGATCATTTTATCACACAAAGCACAGCAGAGCTGAATGTGTGCTGCTCTTATTTTGTGGATTAGAAACTGTATTTGTCCATTAACCATAAATAATCCCCACCAGTATAAGCTGCCAGTCAGGTTGAGAACTTGGTCTTTTACACTAAAATGTAACCATATCCAGATTCACACCTATTCCTCTATTTGTAGCTCCAGAAACGAGACCAATAAATGACGTTTTTTTCACTACTTTTTAGATAGAAATGATGAATTAATCGAATGCTGATGTACATCTGTGATTAAAGATAGAAGTCGAATTCATGCTCAAGCACGTGCACACATTTTTACAATGATTAGGACTTATAAAAGAGAATGAGGAACATACGCAGCTTAAAGAATCTGACAAAAACACTCAGGAAGCAAACCCATTGCCTTTGTGCATATGAGACAGTTTCAGCTACAGAGTTCTATGCTTGTGGGTTCTGGTCATTCAGGTCATTCACACCAGTTCCATTTCCACCCTACAAGTTTTCTTTTGAGGCAAATTTGTCGTGCTTGTGAGTCTTCAAATTTCTCTCCATATTTTCTTAACATCAAGGTAACCATTAATTTGTGTTTATTTTCACTTGGATATGGCTCATCTTGCTTGAACTATAAATAATCTGTTAGATTAAATCGCAGTACAGTAAATGCACCATGTTTTCTTTTTGTTACAGTTACCTTACTGTTGCTGCATAATTCTGTTGAACGCACAGCCTGCCACTTGTACTATGCCCTTGTGCTGATGAGGCTGATTGTAAAATATGAAAGGTGGTTGCAAAACAAACTCAAACCCTGAAGACTGACAACAGGAAAACATTAATAAAGTGAATAGGCTGCATTGCATAAGTGTTGCATCTTTAGCAGTAAGATCTAGTGTCAACAGATACAGATAAAATTGCAATAAGTCAAATCTTTGAACACCCCACACTGACACAGAGATTCAGATTTCATGGAAAACAGTACATCCTGGTGTTCCATAGTTATAATTGGACTGGATGTTAAGACTGTGTGTTGCCTTTGCTGCTTAATTGCTGCATAACTTCTCTCTCTCCCATGTGATCCATCTTCTACTCCTCCGCCTCACCAGAAGAAGCAATTCATCGCTCTGGCAACCGAGCAATGTTTTCATTATCAGATGCCTCCTCTCCCTCTGTCACTGGGCTAAAGATGGATGTAGGGGTCATCAACAGGAGATCAACCGCAGTATCGCCAGTCTTCATCTTTTGGGAGTTTAGTTGAGCAGCATAATGTCCCTGATAACTTTTTTCATCACTCTACTACTCTACTGCATAATCGAACAAAATTTCTCCCTCCCTGTCCTCTCTCAGCTCCTAAAATACTTAATTCCAGTCCTCTTGAGCATAGATTGGATCAGTGTCTTGTTATGCTTTCATTTCAGTTTTGTCTCACTCAAGTTTTTGTCACTCATGGCCTCCCCATGAGACTTGGCATGCACTGTAATGCATATAGCCACATGCACACAGTGGTATCCTTTTTCTGCTGCTTTCAGCTGCAGGTGCAGAGGAGACTCGTGGGAAAGGGCAGTAAACTCCATTTCACTTCTCTGTGTGTTCCCAAGTATGGTCCAAATCAGTACCTGTCAATATACCCTCTGCTTTTTGTGAGTTCTTTATGATCTTACAGGTCAACATTGAAACACTGAAGAGGAAGCAGAAAAAAGTATGTACGCATTTTGTCTTCCCTGACAGAAAACAAGGGGTTCAATACAGAAAGAGAGCGGGAGAGAGGGAAAAATCAGAAAAAAAAGACAAGACTAAATAAAAATAGTTTAAATATTCATGTTTCTTTAGATGATTTATTCATGGGTAGCTGATATTCTCAGTTATTTATAAAACTGCTTGTGTGCCACCATTGTTGACAGAAGTCTAGCTGCTTTGTGTTCATGGAGGAAGGACACAATGGAAAATTGAACATGAAACATCAAGCATGAGCTCAAATGATGCCAGAGTGAAGGCTAGCTGTGACTGAATGTCAGCTGAGGAACACAGGACCAAATTTTCTTAATGTGTGTGCATTGCATGCCACTGCTTTTCCAGCAGCTGCTGAGTTACTCAGTATTTATTCTTATCCATGTTTCTCTCCTGGCTTAAGATTTTGACCCCAGTTTCAGGCTGATGACGGGCATTGACCCCATGAATCCCACGATACCGGCTTGGGTTTGGTGAGATCATCCACTGCAAGAACTGTGCAATTTTTTTTCCAAACCCCTGGTAAGTGCTGTTGTAAGTTAACTGATATAGGCATCACAGAAACACTGCAGCCAAACCTTATTCAGTAGCCCTCAAGCACGTTTTATTTAACAGTGAAATAGTAGACATTATCTATGAATTATCTGTGTCCTTGTCCTCATGCTGGGGCTCAGGACAAGCACATACGCACAGTCAGATACTCTGTGACAACAAAGAGGAAGTGAGTATTCTTTCTTAATATTACCTTCAATACCTGTTACTACCTCTGCCCAGCAGAGCATGGCCAATCTGCATTGTGTAATCATCACGAAGGAAGGGAAGAGAAAAATTAGAGGTGGTGTTAGGATGTCTTAGGATGTGTAGGCATGCAAATGACCTTTATGAACACAGGGACCATATGGACAACTATCTACCTACAAAGGAACTTGGATCATCCAAACATTCAAAAAGGTGAATGTTTGACCCTTTTTTTTTTACATAGGTTTTAAATGTTGCACCAACATCTGAGGAGGATGGTGGTTTGTGGTAACTAGAAACTTTAAATTCAATGTGAAATAAAAACTTTTACACTTTATTTCTTGTCAAAATTCTTGTGCTGGTACCGGTTCTTTGGCTTCTACAGGTGCAGAATGGTAACTGTGTAATCTTTTCATTATGTTTTGAAAGAATAGAAGATTTCCGCTTGGAACACAGCAAGCTTTCCACCTGAACCTTTTATAACCAGGAACATATCGCTTCTGCGATTTAAAGATGGACAGCAGCAAAGTGAAGTCAGCGATGAATAAATAATTGCACAAATACAAACAGCAAAATAGTGAAAGTAAGCGTCCAAAAAATTTAAACGTCAAAGCTAAGAAAGCACAAAGCTTCAGAAACAAAATGCCACACAACAAAGTGAACAAAGACAAAAATGTGCATTATCGTTGCTGAAAGCACAGCTTGTTTTGTATGCATAGGAAACTGTAGTTGTCTCCATTTTACGGACGTGCCCCTATCCCATTAACAGTGACAAGCTGCGCATGGCAATTGTGTATAAACCTCTGGTCTTTGGTGGTGAGCTGGTGGGACACCAGCGCGTGAGCCAACCTGCCTTACACTCACGTTCAATGCTCAGGTATGGTCTGCAGGTAACATTAGCAAGTAATTAGCAAGTAAATGACCTTCAGTGATTTTTCACTGAAACAGACGAGTTTCCTCTTTCTAACCACCTTGGCCAACATGTGTGATGTAGATAAGCTGGAGTGTGTAAAAGTTGTTAACAACACTTTTAGTACAGTACATCAGCAAGGAAAGCTCTGACGGTGATTGAAAGTGAACCTCAGCTCTGACCATGTCCTGTCTAATAAAACAGGCAAGTTGCCAAGCTGCAGGCTCAGCAGCGCTTTCAGATTACCATCGATGAGAAATCACTTGGATGACTCAATGTAATAAATTTAACCAACTGTTCAAAAAATAATTTTTATTCCCCCTAATAAATATTGACAGTTAATCATGTCACACACGGTTCAAGTCTTTTAATTTGTTATTAACGTATTTAAATGAAATGTCTCGGTTTGCCTTTCTGTATAGGTCACTACAAGCCGCTCGAGCTGACTACTACAGTCTCAACAACAACATCAAATGAAAGGGAGACTCCAGGTGATGGCAACATCAGGGCAAATGTTTCGCATTATATTAACACATTTTCCCTTGCAAAGAAATGAAATTAGAAAGTAGGTGATATGAAAGTACATACTGGGAGCGGATTTCTTATTACTGTTCATACTAATGTAGCTTTAATTTTTAATATCTCTGACTGTACAGGAACATTGATAATAATATTACAGAAGCAAGGTCAAGACTGCACAATTGGAAATTAGGACCTCCAAGTCTTACATTTTCCCACTTTTTGTCATTATTTGACCTTTACACTCACTTATTATCTGTATGGAAATTAGAGTTGGACAACTGTTTCAAAGGAAATTTCAAGTAGAAAGTATGGAAACCCCGTTCTTTGAATTCAGGCTAAGCGTGTGTGTAGTGTGTGTACTTCACAGTGATGATGCTGATTGTAACAAAAAAAATTCAAAACCAGCATTGGTTTGTACTGTAACTTGAATTTCAGTAAATATTTCAAATTTGTTCAATATCATATAATTAACTCAAAATCCATCCTGAAAAAGCATTTTCTAAAAAACACATTCTGCACTCACGCTTTTCTTTCACACTTGCATTCTGTAAATAATTCAGCGTAATCCTGTTAACTTCCTCCGGGAGAAACTTTTTCTCTACTGTCTATCTGAGGGCTCCTTTCAAGGCAGCCTCACACGTCAGATGGAGAACACATTTCCAACCTTATAGACTATAGTGAGAGCTCTACACTACAACCAGCGTGGGAGTATGCCTTTGATACCGATGTGTGTTTGAGTTTGGTGTTCACCCCTGGTATAAAGCATCACTGACATGGTTTAATACAGAAAGAAAAATTTATTATACACTATAAATAAATTATAAATTCTTCACTCTGCACCTTTACACAAGCACATGGATAAAAATCACTGTAACTTAGTAGCTTATAGACATTATTCTATCAATAAGATTGGATGAGAAGTTGAGCTGCTAACTACTCAAAGTCACAACACTAGAACCTGTCACAAACGCTCACGGTGTTAGCTTGCCTTTCTTTACCCGGGGTGAGTACTTTTACGCTTTATCTCCTTTTTTCCTTGATGTAGGCTTGTACACGACCATATCCATGCCAAGTCATCAAGACCTCTGTTGCTAAGATAGCTATTCTTGAATTCAACTCCATAAGAGTCTCTTTAGAGTGTACATGACAAATGAAGTAAAAAAAATCAAAAAGCCTAGACGCTAAAGAGAGATTAAAAAAAGTTGTATCAGGGATTCAGATGCAGTTCAGTGTGGACAGATGGCACATAGACTGCTAAGGTTGAGGACTCCATCTCCAAAGGGCCACTCACAGTAAAAATGTAAGTACTCGTTCTACTTGTAAAGCACTCTGGATGAAAGCATCCACCCAGTCATGTGTTAAGATATAATGCAGCACACCCATTAGGTTCCTGAGCAAATCTCTGATGTTAACCCTTCCCTCTATCTTCACAAATAGTTTTGATATTTCCTGCTGCAATTTCATTCCTTCTCACCTTTCCTTATCATACCACCCATTTTTTTTTCATCCCTCTCCCTTTATGTCACCTTTAAGGCAAGCAGTGCCATAGATGAGAGTGGGTTGGCTTCAGAGGAAGCCAATTTACTTGGAACATAAAAGAGTAGCACTTTTCTTTTCATTTGAAAGATGCCGCTGTTGCATTCTACAATAGACTGGAAGGCTGTCAAAACTTGGAACCAATAAGAAGACATTTCTCAGTAGCAGACATCTTTAAAGGGAAAAAAAGGAAAAAATCAGGCTAAATATGTCATTTCAGGGTAATGCAGCAATTTTTTTTCTGAACAGATGGAAAAGCATTCACCCAGAACCAAACAAAACTATCTGAGGAGATTCTTTTGGCTTGGTAGTAGAGTTTCTGCTATAATTGAAGCCATTGAGGATCTTTAAAGGGGGTCACAGCGTGATAAATCCTCACCAGTGGAGACAAGTGCAGGGGTTCACAATTGAAGCTGACATGTAGCTTTCCTTAAATATACCTTTCAGAAGCAGAATCAGAGAGTATTTGTTTATGGTGGTCGTGTGAGGATACAAAAATAGATAAACAAAATTGAAAACCGACACAAAAATGTTGTTTTCAAAAGGATGCTTTTTTCGCCCCATGCGCTCTGTTGTTTTTTTGTGAAGTTCTAGGACGATTGTGAGTCATTGTGCTATTTCCTTCTTGGTTGTGTCCAGCGGGCAACATCGGTGTGTGCTGGGAATAGAGAGCTGCAGGTTACATATGGCAGCTATCACAGGAAGCAGGACCCCTAGCGACTTCACCTGGAACATTACATGCAGCTTCCTCCTCACTGACCTTTAACTGCACTCAGCATCCCGTGCTCTCTTGCCATCAGGCACTCTGTGTAACTTTACCCCCCCCCCTTAGCTTTGGTTTTCTCTTGCTTAAACAAAAATAATTTTATAAGAACTAGTAAGTTTAAAAGAGAAATGCTATTCTGTCTTGCTCATTCATGCATCCCTCCATCCATCCATTGCACTTATTCAGCTGAGGGTTGCAGAGGGGCCTGTCATAGGGCAGGGGGGGTTCAGTGAATATTAAATTTATCTTATGTGAATTTCACCTGTCATCACTTGAAGTGTTTATTAGCCTGTTGACATCGGGGTTTTTTTTAAACTTGATTAGACTTTAAGGGTGAAATGCCAAAACTCTGTATAGGTTTGAAAAAAATAATTGTACTGAATACAGCATGGAAAGCTTTTGAAGCTCCAGTGGGATATATGTGGAGTCTGATAACAGCATGCATGATTAATAATGAGAAAAAAATATATATCTTGGCATATGATGTTAGAAAAAAGTGGATTCTCTGACCTCTGTACCCGATCTCTCATCTCTGAATGATGCAAGTGGCTTGAGGCTCCATTATAAGGTCTTAACAAGCACATCCAAATACCCAACCTTACTATTGTCAGTTGAGTTGGATTGCAGGTAATGTTGACATAGAGTTTAAGAGAAAAGAAATATGACAAATTTTTTAAAAAGACTATAACTACTTCTGCTGTATCCTTTGTTTTGGTTTAGACATGGAGAAGCTGCATTCAGCTTTTATGCTCCATAAATCTGGAACAAACTCCCAGAAAGCCTCAGATCAGCTGAAACACTCAGTTTATTTAAATCCAGGTTGAAGACTCACCTGTTCTCAGCTGCATTTGAATAAAACACCAAATCCACACTGTTAAGCTTAAATTTCAAAACCTACATTTTAACTACTGATTTTATCTATTGTTCTGATTTTATCTACTGTTCTGATTTTATCTACTGTTTTTAATCAATTTTAAATCATGCTTTTTATTTGTTTTTGTTCTTTAATGTCACTGTAAAGCACTTTGAATCACCTTGTTGAATTGTGCTATATAAATAAACTTGCCTTGCCTTATTTACAAGACCAACAGTGTTGGTGAACTATTTTATTAAGTAGTTCTAGTTTTATATTTAACCTCCTAGGACCTGGCATCCACATATGTGGACTTCACATTTTGGGTTGTCTCGACCAAAATACTACATTTTGCTCTACAAGGGCCTGATATCCACTTACGAGGATGTTATACTGTCACTGTTCTATCGAAATTTAAAGTGAATGTCCCCATATGTGGATCTCATTTTTGTCACAAACAAACATCAGGTTAAAAAAAAATTAAAAAAAATTAATTTTAGTAATTTTATTGTTTTTACATTCGTCAGGTCCCAATCAGCCCAAAGACAAATTAAAAATGCATGCCATGAAAGAGTTCAGGTCTTAGGAGGTTAAAGTTTATTAATTATAATAAATATTGAAAAAATACACTAACTAGTAACAACAGGACTTCATTAAGGCAGTGATGAAAATGTGAAAGTACAAAGAGCATGCTTTTTGTCTTCCTTCGTCTACACGGGAGAAACATAAGGCTTGTTCAAACATTGTCATTGCATCTTTTTTGTTTTTGTGTATGGCACACACACACACACACACACACACACACACACACAACACACACAACACACACACACCCACATACACCTACCCTTTGTGGAAGACCTACATCATTTACTGCATTGGGGGGGAATACACGGGGAGTTCTTAGGCCACTTCCTCTGCGCCCTCCCCCCCCCCCCCCCCCCTCATACTTTTTCTTGTGAAGCTTGTCTGCTTGTAATTACCCTCAAGTAAAAGCCAAAGATGCCCTTTGAAACCATCTTGACTATGTGCCCCTAGTATGGATTTCATCCTACTTTCAAAGCCAAAAGTTCAGACACACTCGTAGTGTGTCTGAAAAACCCCATTGTATTTTAAGTTGTCTATAGAATAAAAAAGTCATAAAATGTGATATTACTACCTTCTTGTCCTTCTATATTGTTCTCCTTGCTCAGACAAACTTGTCAGAATTTTGTAATTTAATGCTGAATCGTGCAATAGATAGCAGCATGTTTTAGCTGACTGTAAAATAAAGGCAGGCAAAGTATCACCTTGCTGCTGTCCTAGAGCTAGTGTGTGTGCGTGTGTGTGTTGTGGCTTCGAGTATGAGGCCGAGAGCAGCCGTTAGTGTGTGCATGTTTCAGTTTTAATGCCATCATCATCTCCAAGGTCAGTGGATGGAGGCATTTGGGCCATGCGCCAGAGCAAGCTGTGACATGAGTAGGACAGAGCCATAAAGTACATTTGATGCCTTTTACCATAACTTTGCTACAGGCTCTTCAGCACTAAAGCTACAGGACTGGATAATAGCTCCTCTTGGGCCCATAATTTAAAATTTCATGTCCAACCCTTTGAGTACTGAATGAAAAATGTACTGCACTTTTTTCTAATTTAGGAGATGATTGATGGAAGGCTACAGCTTTACAACCATAGGGAAGCGATTTTAGTTGTGTACATGAATGAGTACTTCATTTAAACTCTGCTTGAGGTACTTTCCAAATAACTGCCAGATCCAGTTTTTCTGTGTGTGTCAGAAATCAAGCATCAAGTATAATGTAATGATGGTTGCTGTAATCATGTCATTTTAATTTCCATCTTGTTTTTGTTTGCCTATGACACATGTATACAGTGCAATCAACCATAGTCATAAGAACCATTTACGTTGTTATATTTCAATCCTTTTCTTGTCTAAACCAGTTAGAATTTGTTGTTACCACTGGCATGCTTTGTGTTCATGCTGCCTTTTAAAAAATGAAAGAGGTGCTAAGATGATGTCATATAGTCTGACTTTAAACTCGTTCATTGGACAGTGGTGTGTCATTCTGCGTCATTAGGGCCACGCAGACCCAAATCAAATTCTAGTGACTCACAGCAACTCATGCAGCACTTTATTGTGCCTTCTGTGTTTGTTTATTTTCTCCAGAAACAGCTCATGAAAAAATAATGTGGGAAAGAGCAAGGACTGCAACTGGACCAAATATAATATGTCATGAATAATGACAAACAGGACAAAAAAAGGCATACTGTGGCTGAATAGTTACTGTTCGCTTGCTGTGTTCGACTCAGTTTTTTAAGATGGCGCTTGACATTTTGTAGAAAGCCTCATATTAGACTACACGCCGTTGGAGCAGTATGGGGCGTCTGTATCCAGTAAGGGTCCTAAGGCTAGACCCCCTATGCTAAGCGAGCCTACCGCAGACATGAGCGAGACAGATAAATATGAAGGCATGCCGGCTCGTCGCCCGGATCAACAAGGTCCGTGTCAGGTGTTGAGGAACCAGGGCGCCTTGACGAGAAGGGTGGAACAAGAAGGCATCGGTGGGCAAGAGACGAAAACAGGGCGTTGTTGGAATGCTACTACGCAAGTAACCCCGGCGGAAGGGGCTACATGAATAGGATGAGGGACCTATGGATTCCTCAATACCTAACATCCACAATGATGGCGAAACAACTAGTAGCTCAGTGTTCCAACATTCTTGAAACCTGGACCCCCCCGTAGCCGGTTACCAAGATTACGTGAAGTACCCTCAGAAGATGATGCAGCACTACGGACGATACCTACAGCCACGATTACCAACACTAACAAGCTGATCTGCAATACTGCAGCAGTGATCAGTGAGATGCTTGGCTACAAGTTGAACAGCCACAAGGGGCAGTACCCTCCATGGAGAAGGAGGCTAGAGGCTAAATACAGACAGACAGACAGACAGACTATGCTGAGGTGTGCTGACCATTTTCTGAGTGTTGCAAATGAACGGAAAATCAAAGACAAGCTAACCACGAAAATGGGTTCGTCAGAAGGGAAGGAAAGGAGGTGGAGAGGGGAAGAAACTGAAAAAGGAAGAGGCCATTATCAGAGATAGACATGTAGCTACATACTGAAAGGTAAGTCTCAGACACCAGTTTAGACAAAAGCATTGCTAAAATATAATATTCTTATGTTTTCTGTGACACTTGAATGTAACACAATTTAAACATTTCAGAAAAGAATAGCAACAAAGAATTAGAAGGCATGGATTTTAATTAAATAACAAAGCAATACTTTAGTGTCCAACAGTCAAAGGAAAAAATACAAATTATTGCATAACATGGCTGAAGGACAAAAAGTCTTATAATCAACTAATTTGTATATAAGTCATTATATCATAACATGATGGTTTATATTATTGGCTAAACTTTTCCTGAGCAGTTTCATTTCATAATAAATAACTAAACCAGAAATATCAATGTGACTCTTTTTGTCCAGCCCAGCTAGTTTAGCATGCAGTTCATTCAATATAGACTTAACCAGCCCCTCATATCAAGCATAGCAAGCCTGATCTCTCCGAGATTACATCAGTCCACTTTTATCTTTGCAAACTCAGTAATGTCCTTCATGCCTCTGACCGTCAAAATGAGAGGACCAACCTCTCTCCGACCGGACGGATTTGATTTTTATGCTAGACATGGATCAAGGCGATTATGTCTGTAATATAAAAGGGATAATATGAAAAAATATTGTTTCATGTCATTGCTCATACTATATTTCAATCATGATATGGTTTAAGGGAAGTCTTTTATAGAGGGGGGCTAACAGCAGATTAATAAAGTATTCTGATTCCTCTGCCACGCAGACTGTCATTGTCAATGCGGAACTAAATCATGTCATGAAAAAAACATTTCATTCATCTTAAATAGTCCTTATATTTGCATAGAATATTCCTTGAATGTGACTATTGGTGACTGTTGTATAATTTCATTGAGCTGTAAAGTGCCTGATGTCTTTGTTTGTTTGCAGTCTTCCCTGTTTCCCTGCACCTCCTCCCAGCCTCCTGATCAACCTACACACTTGTTTTCCTTGTACTCACCACAAGATCATCTGTCTCCTTGCTTATAATAATAATCTCTTAAGCTTTTGCTTAATTTTTGACTCCTTGTGCATTTTATCTGTTCGATTAACTGTCCTGACACGCTATTCAAAGGTTTGCCAGTCTGCCTTGCTCTCCTCTACTCCATCCTCCTTCTCCAGCTCTTTCGCTCAGCCACAACTCACCCAGCCTGCCACGTACATTTCCTGTCCTGTTCCACTCCGCCACCTGCCTGCTTGCCACTCAATCAAAAGCCTCTCTCCCTCTCCAGCCTACCACTCCTCACATTCTTCCACCCTTAGCGTCACTCAACCCTATGCCTTTGTCAGAGTCAACCCTAATTGCTCCCATTCCCTCATTAGAGTCTAACAATAGACTGTCATTACCTGTCGCCAGTCTGAGTCTATGCTTTTCTTTTAGGCTCCACCAGCTAATGACAGCATGACCAGTTTATGTGAAGCAACTCAGGACAAGCTCTTACGTGTTTTTTGTTTGTTTGTTTGTTTTTTGAAGAGTTTCTATTGGTTTACCTATGCACTTATCACTTTCAGTCATTAGGAAGTGATAAACATTGGTCTCAGCCTGAACCTGGAACCCAGAGGTGGAGCACAAAAAACACAAAACAAAACAAAAAAACAGAACTAACCGTAAGATTAAATTATATTCACTTTACATGGTTCTGTTTGTTGGGCTTTTGTCTTTACTAGATTTTAGCAAGGGCTTGGTGGTTATCAAAAAATATCAACGAAAGACTTTAAAAACATAAAAAGCAAACAAATGAACTTTTTTTAAAGTTCATTTGTTTTAAAAAACTGAATAAATGAAATACAATTACTGTATATAAAAACGAGACGCTAAGGACAGCTAGATTTAGAAGATGAAGACGATGATAACCTTTCATTTCAACCTTTTATATAAAAACACATCAATATATACACATTCACATATGTACACATATGCATGTACACATGTATATACACGCAGTACACATATGTGCTTTAAGAAAATAAAGAAAAATCTCAATGACATGAAATAATGACTTAATCATCAAGTCTGAGATGGAGTAGGAAAAGTATGTACATTCTTATTAGTCCCTACCCCACGCTCAACACTACTGATTTACCATATTCCTCATTAACCCCACGTCCCTGTATAAACTACCCCCACATGGATGTCATAGATATACAATAATTCAGATATAAATTAACATAATTCATATTCTTCAGCAGGTTTCTTTTTTTTGACTAACATGATGTTAGTTTGATTTGTTTGGTTTTTGGTTTTTTTAAAATCTAAATTTAAGATTTTGGACCGTTAGTCAAGTATTTGCAGTGGGAATGTTTTTCAGAGATAATCTAGAAAAAACAGTGAATGAGACATTTTCTGCACTTGGCCAAACTAGAAACTTGACAAAGTTGTATGAATGGCACAATACTACAATACTAAAAAATAATACAAATATTTAGTCATGCACTCATTCATCTATTTTGATAACATTACTTTCAAAAAACCAAAAAAAAAAGAAAAAACCTAAAGATGCTTAATATGTTTCTGAAATCATTACTGGCTGAAATTACATGGTGGCAGTGACTGAGGAACACTCATGTGTATTACAACTCTTTTTAGTAAATTTCCTCAAGCAAAATTAATACTGTGTAAGGTTTTAACTACTGTATACTGTCAAATCTGAAGAAAAAAAAGTTAAACTGTCAGTTTTATTTACTTTTTCTCGGTTTGACAGTGCCTCTATTCACAAGGGAATGTCCTCCAGGCTATACGAGTGCATTTGTTTGTGTTTTTTATGAAAATGCCACTGAGCAGGTCCTGGAGCTCTCTGAACAACAATATCACTGTTGTCAAAAACAGCAAGAGAAATATCTGCTAAGTTTACTGTATGGCATTACTAGTGAGGTTCTCACTTTCAGTGGTGAGATATTTTTACTCTTGTGTTTGCAGTTACTCAAATAATCTGGTATTTGTGATTGTCCTATCACTAAACACTGGAAGTTTAATGCCTCGTGATCCAACTGTCACACACATGCTTTTTAAAAATGTATTTACTTTTTATAAAAAACAAAATGCCCACTGATGCACTACAGTCCTCCAACAAAACCTGAACCTTGTTTTTGGTATGTAATGGTTTACTTTAGGTCAGAGGATAACAGCTTTCTTTCTCCCTCAGATAATATTGAATCTGTAGAGGCCACTTGTATTGTCAGTCTATTGCTATCAGTGCACCCAGCGATCACTCTGTGTCCCAGCACTCTTTCACCTTAGGTAGATGAAGAATGATGAGCTGTTAACCTTTACTCTGATGGAAATGAAAGGGCTGATATATATCAGTGAGCACCACAATTCTCCAGCCTCACACATTCACTCAGAATGGTTTGACAGATGGATAAATAAATGGTAGATGGATGGACAGATAGGCTAGTGCACTCCATGCTGATTGTTTGGACATGAACAACAGTGGATGTATGCACAAAAAAAAAAGGTCTTGCTGCTCAGGAGTCCAGAATAAGGGGGAAAATAGACTCAGGAATAACAGGAAATTACGTTACTGTATATTATTGATATTTTTATTAGTCCATATTCATCCCGATGACAAATCAAATTTGAGCAGTTGCTCACCGTCGTGTAAAAATACTCTTTCATAATCAGTTATGAGGATTTGTGAACAGGCATTTAGCTGAAGTTGGTGATGAGGCAGGTTTGAGAGGCATGAATGTAAAGCCAGGGCCTTCAGCAGATCTATCCCGTTTAAATCATTGCCGGTTTGCAGATCACACTGACATCCATCAGACACGTCTGAGTAGGTAAAACTGAAAAGACGAGCTTGCTTTTCCCTCATTACCACCAGTGACTCCCTCATTACACAAAAATTGGATTCAAAACTATGCCCTTTGTATGAAACTACACTTAGTGTGAGCAGACTTCTAATAAGGAAAGCATTGCTTAGCAACTCGATGAAATAGGTAATAAAGGTTAAAAATATAAATTTTGCTGCTTTCAGCCTTAGTATAAAGCAACTGCCTGTGTAGAAATTTGTGTGACAAATGAAACATGCCACGATAAGTTGCACCGTTTTCCTGTTGCTTTTGTCTTTCAGATGTCAGGCCTCCACCTATGTGCCAATTAACTTTGAACTGGCCAGTGTCTGTTGGCTGATCTGGGCACAGTAGCCCAATCGCTTGCCAGTTATTGTTACAAAAGGACAGCTCCCTGGCCAGCTGGGTGATTTCGGAGGCCAAAATGGAGAGAAAACGATGCCTTTTCAAACGAAAACACATTAGTGTGGACGTAGCCTGACTCTCTCTGAACTTTTGTGTTTGGGTTTGTGGAGGAAGGCTGGACAGGTAAGATTGGGGTACCCCATACAGATGCAACAGAGCTAGCTTATGGTTTTGTATGTTTTTAACAGCTAGGCAGACCTTTTGTTTTGCATATTGTTTATTTAGACTTTTGGGAAGCTGTAGGTCTCTTTTTGTTTTAATCATTTCTTTGATTCGGCTCAACTGCCTGGTCCTCCTCCCCCACGTTTTTCTTTTGCTAAGTTTATTATTGTCGAGGCATGGTAAACGATGAATAAATATTGCCTGACTATTAACCTTGCTGTTGTCCCTCTCTTTCATTAATTTTGGTTGTCTTGTGTTGTTAATTGTGCATAAAACAAAGATCACCAAAAGCTTTAAAACACCAGTTTCTGATTTTTGCTTCAAACATCTGTTGTATGTTCTCTGTAGTATATTTACTAAAATGAGTCATAAATGCGTTAAAATCTTTCTCTTGAAACTGAAAAGCTGAGGTTCAACACTACTAGTATTGTATCACATCAAAACAAGAATCCAAAATATATTTAACAAAACACATGATTCAAAACGTCAAACACTTCTATAACAGAAAAATGTAAACTCAATTTCATTGAATATGAAAAATCTCAAAAACAACACAAACCCGTGGACCATGCAATCATTTCAAATGATATTTAAAAATGAGCAAAAATTAAGTCACTGAACTGAAACTCCAACAACATTTGTAGTGCTGGTGCTTTTAGGGGAATTCACATTTAGCTTTGTAGTTTTATATCACATATCATATGGCTTGTTGTGCAGATAATTGCATTAACAGCATTTCCAAGCTGTATATGATCAATATTTTTGGGAAATTTATGAAATTGTAGGATTTTATCTTTACATTATAACCAATTAGCAAATATCTGTGACTTTACGATATATCCGTATATAGTCTTTGGATGCACTTTGCCTACCAAGCTTGCTAGCATTATCTGACAAGTACAATCCCCTGTTGAAATGAGGATTACAATCAAATAGTCAATTTTGCTCAGCCTAGTCCTGAGTAACGTGAACAAGATGATTCTGTGACAAGCAAACCAAATAAGAGCTATAATGAAAGATTGTTCTGTGGTTATTGTAAGTCCTCTAGCACAAGAAAGGAGGCGATTCTATCCCACTGTTCACAGCAAACAGGTCACGTAAGTGTTAATTAACAGTGTGTTTTCCCTTTCATGTTATAAACAGCTGATATGTTTCGTGCGTTTAAACAAAATAAAATAAATATGAACTTCATGCTGTTTTTTAAAAATGTGCTTGTTATTTTCACTTCATAACTTAAAAAGAAAAAACACCTTGTTGATGGATACTCTAAGCTGTTCCTTTATTCATATGGGGTTACCGTAGCAAATGTAACCACATGTTTTCTTTGACAGCTTTTTATGTCAGATGCAACTCTCGCAAGGATTTGTGTCTCCTCCTGGTTGAGAACCAGGGAGCTTTCCTCATGTATTGTCAAATGTATTGTTAACTGTTACATTAGGTAGCCACTAGAACACCATGTATACAGATAATTATTGACATAGACAAATTGACTTTAAGGCTTGCCCTTTAATCAGTTTCAGTCTATTGGCTGTATTCCTCGTCGTTATTATTATTATTATTTAAATCGCACATGAAATTCTAATGATGGTGTTTTACAGTATGGGAAGAAAAACATGAATAGATGATGAGCAACATATTTCAACATGACAAGCATTTTGTTTCACGACCCAACAACTAAAACTTTTTGTCAACCTTGGTAATGAAATTCTTCTTTTTATGAAACTGTACTTCTGGTGCCAAAAATCTACATGAAAATTATTCATTGTGAGGCTATTAAGTAGCCTAGATGCTAACCTTTAGAGTGCACCATGCCTTATGCGTATGCCTGTGTATAAAATATTACACAGTAGAATATCACAGTGTCATCATTATGCAGTTATATTTTTTGGTACATACTGTACATGTTTTCCTCTGAAACAAGGTCAGGCGACTGTACAAATAATTTGGCACTTTTTTTGAAGCCCTTCAGATCTTTATGCTCTTTATGTGACCCCCAGCTTATGATTATTTTTTTGTATTATTATTTTATCTCCACCCAGCAGCTTTTTCGGCACAGACGCCTCAAACCTCACTGTCAATTGTTGGCCATATATTCCCTCTTCCCAAAGCTCATTCAAAACGCAGGCCTCTGCAATAATACCATCTGCATTATTTAATGTGTGTGCATAAATGTGTGTGTGCGTGTTTTCTATAGAGAGACTGGGGCTCTGTCCATATATTAGCTATCGGACAAACTTGCAAAACTCTCTCATATATCACCGTTTTCTGTGAACTTCAGCCTCTTCTTTCCAAGCACATTCATACACAGATAAACATCACTGAAGAAAACCAAGAATCTTGAGCAGTAAGACTCAAGAAGCAACTTAAAAGAACTCTTGGTTTTCCTCTGCTTGGAGCTGACATCCAACTTTATCTCTGGTTTTCTTTGTTATGGATGTGCAATGATATTGTATTTGGACAAAAGTGTGGCTCAGGATGTTCAAGCTTGTTTTCTTGAGTCAGACTTCACATAGAAGTGTAAAAACAAAAGCATCTCGCAGATCATTCACACTAATCAGTTAACAAAAGGAAATGTTAGGCCACCATAATTAGTGCCTTAAAAATAAAGCACTGAAGTGACTTTCAAATGGAAGTTATTTCAGTGTTGAAGCTTTTGCCTGTCAATCTGTTTATAACTCTCAGGGCTTGGTATATTTACACACACACACACACACACACACACACACACACACACACACGCATGCATAAGTGATTCTGTAAATAAACCGGCATTTATAAAATAAAAAGCAGATGCAGCTGACATGACGTGGTGGGAATTATGCACATGGTACTCATAGTACAACAGTGTTATTGTTTTATTGAAATCTGCATGCCAGAATCTGAAATGGAAATAAAATAAAATGTTTGTCTTTTAAAGTCTTTTTCAGTACGAGCACTGAATAAATTCACATTCATAGATGAACCACAGCTCTGAATTATGGTCATGAAAGTTATGACATATATGACAGCTGCTGTGTTACTGATTGTTACACATGTTACTCTTCTGCTCTTGTCACTGACACGTCTGATGATAGCTAAAGCATTCTAAGGCAAAGGTGCAAAAGAGCACACATTCATCACGTAGCTAGAAGTACAAATATGTGTATGAGTACTGATTCAAGTATGAGTGAATAAGTACAGGATCTGAAATACACAAAGTCAAAAGAAAATAGTAACCTTCCTTTTACTGCTTCACTGAGTGAATGGGTTAAATGCAGAGAGCGATTTTCCCCACGTGGACCAATAAAGTACACTTTCTTTCTTTCTTTAAATGACATTTCTATAACCCATTTACTATCCAGCTTAACTGAATATAATGTAATTAATATAGTATAAAAATAACATTAATATAGTGGAAAGGAAATGTTATTTCAATTTCAATTTAACCTGTAATGAATTTAGTCAGCTTGAACTTCCATTATGTAGAACATGAGCAGATAAAAACAAACAAAGGGGAATTTTAAAACGTAGCTCTGTTTGCCGTTAGCTATCCATCTACTATATGGGTATGTCTACATATTTAAACACCATATTGGGAAGATCAGGTGCAGTGTGATGATTCATTTTGAAATAAGTCACAACAACTTCTTTTGTGAGCTCCAGTAGATTTGGGTACAGGATGTGATCAGCTGACCTGTGCTGCTGCACTTTGTGGATTTAACCAACTTTATTTAGCAGGATATAAGCAAATGTTACATGAGCTATAATTTTCATGATGCTGGTCTGATCATTAGTTTAAATATAAATTGATGTTGGATACGTGGCATATCCTTGATGTTACCCAACACTGACCGTGAGCACCATAGCCGCTCCGCACCAATCCAGCATCTTCTATAAAGTGCTGCAAACTAACTAGTGTAAACTAACCAGTAATTTCATGCAACCTTAGAATAACACAAGGGTAGCATACCTGCAGGACGTTTCACAATATAAACACCTAACCTCAGCAACCGGTGTCCTGTTTTTCAAACAACTTTCTCCATCATCTATGATTAGCTTGCAGACAAAGTGTGTGACATTTAGGTTTGAATTGCTTTGATGCTTGAAAACACGCAGTAATGCAAAATAATCAGTAACTTCCCTGAAACGCTTTAAACCTAAAGGAACAAGGCTGTTTAAAAAATGCAAGGTGTAGAAAGTAGAGATTTGTGTGCAAAACTTTGTGGCGTAAAAGTAAAAAAACTATAAGAAAAAAAATACTCAAAGTACAGTTAACTAAGAATTCTATTCAAGTACAGTAATGAAGTATTTCTACTTCATTACTTCCAACTACTGCTCAGGTGTTAATATGAAATTGCAAGTTAAAGGCTGTTTTCACTTCAGCTTATGGAAATAGGGGTAATAGTTTCACAGTGATTAATATTTGGCAAACAGAATCAAGTGTGTGGTTTATAGATCTGACAAAAAGAATACTCTATATTTCACATACATACATTTTAGTCCATATACCTACAGAGGAATTTAGCCACAAGTTTTATGCATCTGAACCCAGGAGCGTTTCAACACACAGGTATGGACAGCAAAAGAAGATTGCTTGTTCACTCCTGTGTGCAGGAAAATGAGGACAAGCTGATCGATTTATCCTTTTGTATTCCTATCAGTGGGATATCTGCCTATCGGTGCTTTCTCCTCTACTTGTTCTTATCTCTATCTGCTGTACATCAGTGTAGGTGTGAGGCATTTGATCGAAAATGATATTTAATTTGGTTGACATTTTTTTTTACACAGTCAGTGAAATATCATTTCTCAGTTTTATCTCCGTTCTCTCCTAAAGTTACTGTATGTCACTGGGCTGTAATTCAGACAAATGCCTCTGGTTCGCACAATGTTAGCTTTTACCGGGACCTTTTTTATAGACTTGACATTGCAAGTTTGCCAGAGAAGAGAGTAGCCAGCAGGATCGCCTCTGGCTGTCCTCCCCTACCCCTGACCACTACTGTGAGCACTGATTTGGGATACAAGATCAAAGGTTGGTCCAATATGACACGTGCCAGGTGTACTTCTACATGCAGTATAGAACAGAGTAGTCAAAACGAGCAGTGAACGAATACATGAAAAGCTTCTTGTGTGTGTTTTTTTGACAGCTGAGACTATCAACCCCCCAAAACTCTTCAGTGGAAATTGTAATAATTTTCAAGCAGAGTCATCAGGAGGGCCAAATAGTGAAGAAATGAACAAAAGTGAAACATAATTCATATTTCAGGAAGTAAAAAGATCACAGTAAAACATGGTTTATTGGTTGGACCTGTGGTCTGAGATAATGGAAGCTGCCTGGTGCAGGCGAGAGGCTGAAAAGCATTGGGGAGATTGGCTAAAGAACAGAGCTGTGATGAGTGAAGGAAGCGAAGAGCAAAGGCCGACTGGTGGGTGTTCAAAAACAAGCATTAGTCAAAGCAGAGTTCAAAAAAACAACACAAGGAAGACGCAAGTCTAACACGAACACGGCTGTAGTGCCGGAAAAAGTACTGAACAATTTGTCAGACAATTGTGAAGGTATAAATCCTGCTGGGTCCTAATGAGTGGATGTGCTGGTTAGGTATACCAGATGATTGGCCAGAGAGGCAGGAACGTGGCACCATGCTTGGACAGACAGACCTGCAGAAAGAGACAAACAGGGCAATAACAAGGTGAAGCACAGAATAAGAATAAGACAACCCAGATTACATCTTAGATTTGTAACTTGTCCACTAGTTGTATACCTATTAATTGTACTTAATGTCTGTCTTGCAATCATTAGTATACATAAGCATAATAAATGAAAATGGTAAGTATAGTCTTAAAGATTATGGTCAGCTTTTTAACATTGCCATTGTGGCCATGTCAGCATGTTAGCAGTTAACACAGCTGAGCGTACATCGTGCTGCTTTTTGCTCGATGCTCTGATTACCAAATTAATAAATAAGCCATTTCAACTATAGTGAGAATTAATTAAATCTACATCAGCTGTAAACCTCGTGCTTAACATACATTTGAAATTTGTTTTGTTAACAGAGTCAGCTGATTTTTATCTTCGTGAGTGTTCTTTAAGTCTTCCAGGATTTTTCTTATTCGAGTGCTTCCTCGTGAAAATTTAAAGTGACTTGATACTCATGAATCATTTTGACTTCAAGGAGTTTAACTGTAATTTTCATTTTCAAAATCCCTTGTGTGGCCGGGTATCGTTCTATTCAATGTTCAGAGCACATTTACAAAGAGGGTGGGTAGGAAGGCCCTCTGGGATGTCAGAATATGTTGAGCCTTGTGGATTTCTAATGCGTGAAACATCTGTGGCGACGTATTCCTCATTGATCCTCCGTGACATTCCTGTCCTTAACCTTCTCTCTTTACTTTAACATCAAAGTTAGAAAGATCGAATTTAAATAGCATATGAGATAGAGTTGGTGATTCTGGTAATTCCTTGGTAGAATTTCTTTGTTAATATTTCGATAGCTGATTTATCTGCTAATTGACCATTTTCCCGCAACTTTGTGTCCACAGCGGGAGGCATCAGTGGATGATTTCACAGGCAACATTTTCTTGCCTAAGTACATCACCATTTACCAAGCCATTTCACACATTTACATAGTCTTCCTCCTACAGCAGTTCAGAGCTTCTTGGGGTTGACTGTATTTATCCAATGGCACAGTGGCACATGCAGACAAATAGCACATTTTTTTGTCTTGGAAAATTGATGTGTTCTGGATCCTTTTCTGCAAGTTTAATGTGACTCTTCCATCTGTTCATTGTCAGAATTGCAGCAGATGTGTGGATAAAAAGACAAATATAGAAAGACTTGGTAGCAAGAAGTTTGGGCTTTTATTCCTGATAAGCCAAGATAATTCATTTTGATATAATCTTATTGTGTATTTATGTTTGACTAAAAAGAATAATGAGAATCCAAATTTCTCTGGCCTCTGGCCACTGTCAATGATTGAACACCACTAATATTCATCCAGATTGTCTATTAATAATGCTGCTGCAGGGGCCATGTATTATTAGACCCGACTCTGCCTATAAACAAACAGAAACACCTCAGGGATTCATGAGATAACACCTTGATTCAATATCTGTAGCTGTGATAGATCATCATTCATGCAAGCCATCTGATGGACCACACTCTGTGTATGTGTGTGTGCAGGAGAGTGAGCGAATGTACGAGTGTGTGGCTGAGGGTGACAGAGAGAAATTGGGAGCATCAGCAGCATCAGCCTCAAATAAATGTAAACCTCACCTGCTCCTCAATCTTTAAAGACTGTAAGTAAAATGTGTGTGTACAAGATGCACAGGATGTAGCTTTGTGTGGGTTGTGGAGGTCTGAGGGAGAGTGCACGTACACACTCCCACGTCTGTCCTTCTTATACTCCGCTGACTTGTAAGCAGATCATCGAAGCAGCAGAGGACAGAAAGAACCCGCAGAGGATTAACAACAATAGAAATCTATAAAATATCTTGACATCATCTGATTATTCACGAGACAAAAGGAGACTGCTGAACAACAGCATGCACTCTGAAAACGGCAGCTATGTAACACAGTGCTCACCTTTGATGCTGATACTCGTTTACCAGAGTTACTTATAGAAAATATGTTAGCCGTTTTTACCGCAATCTGTTCTTCTCATTTGACCTTGAGTCTTTTATATTTAGCTTATAGAAATGAATGTCTTTATCCTCCTTTAGTCATTTATTTAATTTGTTCAGAAATGTTCTACATGCTCTACATTTACTTTATGTTCTGTTCCATTTGAAGCAGAAAGTTATTAAAATTTTCAGCTGCCTTCAGGTTCACTTTAATCCACTCTGCTATCCGTCTAAACAGCAGTAAAAGTACAGAGTTCTTAATCTGGCCTACCACTGTAGTATAGATTACTGATTAGACTCAAGAACATGTTCCAGTAGTATTTTTAAGTGAAACCCACCCCCCAAAACACAGGCAATGCGTTGTACTCCAGGTATTGCTAGCAATGTCTGCATGGCTCTACCTTGCTAAAAAGCAAAACATTGCCTCCTTTGGTAATTTTTCTGATTACTACTACTGGAACATGCTCTGATATTTAACTTCTGAATGTCATCGTATATTATGCGGTAAAAGGAACACTACTAAGTTTGATTAAGAATAGCATTTCTCTTATATTTGTGGATCCCTAAGAATATAATTTGTACCTTTCCACATAAACTGTTAGTGAGCTGGTGACAGGTAAAGTTTTATTCTCATGCATAATTCATAACTTGTTTTGGGGAGTCCTGTTATGCAATTAACCTTATATGGGAAGGCTGTAGCGTCCTGGGAGTTGTGCTGAGGTTGGTGTTTGTTTAAGTTTTGTGGATAACACATTTTCTCCGGGTGTTTGTTCTGGCAGGTCTGTAGGGCATCTTCTCTCTTGGGTTTCGAAATTGGACTGTTGGCTTTAGAGGTATGGAGCTAAAGTGAGTAATACAGAGACACTGAGTAAACTCAGAGCTTAGATTTGGGCAGAAAGTTAGGGTGAATAGTTTTGTGTGTGTTTTGTAAAATGTTTTCATTATTTAGGTTGATGTTGAACTTGTAGCCCCATCTTTTCCTTCAGTGTTAGATTTTTATTCAGAAGAAAATTTGCAGATACAGCTTTCTTGGTCATGCATTGTGTCAGATGCCCCTTTTTAACTGACACAATTTTAGTTGTAGAGGCTGTTCTGTTGTACTTCCATGGTATTGTTTATGGGCTGTAGTTTATTTATCTTTACCCTCCAGTTATATTTAATATTTTCCTTCAACCTTGTTCAGAAGATTGTGAATTCTTAAAGTATTATGTATGCACATCTCTCTTTCACAGAGCTTTTCCCCAGATGATAATAAATACTAAATATTGACTCTATTTATTATACTATGCTTACTTACTTACTTCCTGAGGCAGTGTGTCCATTCATGACCTGGTTCAAAGATAGGAACCCCAAGAGTCTCTACTTTGTGTTTCAATCATCCAAAAGCATCTCCGCCAGCTGTTGAATGAGAAGAGATGGCAGGATAATAGTGGGCTTCTTTCTAGTGTAATGTAGATCTTCTGCATGTTCTTGTGAGTTACGTATTATCCTCTTTCAAACGATGCAGCTGTAAGACTCAAATACAGCTAATATATTGTCATCAGTCTTCCTCCTGCATCCTCACCAGTTTGACATAAAAACTGACATCAAGGTTTGTTGATAAAACAGCACTGTGCACAATGTGTCTATGCAAACAACAGAAAAGGCTGCTGGCAACCAAGTTTGGCAAGCTTTAAGACACAGATGTTACGGCTGAGAGGGCCAGGCTGTGGGTGTGGACTCAAACGCAGACACAGAGGGAGGCAAAACGGGCGTGAACACAGTGCTTTATTTACAGTGCCTAGTTAACTTACAAAGCAGGAAACTATGAATGCTATGAACTCTGGAAGCTATGAGGTCAAACTATGAACATGAAACTGAGTGCTATGACTAGGTGCTAGATTTCATGGACGGATCCTGGGAATGGAAAAAGGGGCAGCGGCTTGATTGGAAGTACGCAGTCAGTGTTGCAGGTTAAAGTGTCATGCGAGGAGGGGGTGTCCGAGGGTTCCGGGTGAGGAGTGTCCAGAGAGGGTCCAGAATATACTTGGAGCAAGGGACTTGGCAGGGAGGCAGGCAGGTGGAGTCTAATGATGAAAAGGAAGCAACCAGATGACAGAACCAGCGTTCAGGCGGAGATGTGAGTAGTTTAGCTTGGGAAGTGTGACTGCCAGGTGGGTCCTAGGACAAAGAAAACACGGTGAGGAGAAATGCAATTGTTAAGGGCTCTCACAAGGGCTTGGTGGCCTAGCACTGACGTGAGTTAGCAGAAGGTCTGGCAGAGGTCTGTTGTGAGTGCTGGTCTTATATGCTGGTGACTTGATTGGAACCAGGTGTGGAAGCTGATTGGAGTCTCTGCCTGAAGGTGGAGCCCAGCGGAGTGGAAAAACCCTGCACTCACCCGGGCCATGACAACAGATAAACACAGTTAAATATTATTTTGATGGGCCTGAGTGCAAATGTACTTAAGCCTACTTCCACAGACAATAGCCAACTGCAGATACAAGGTGGAAGTCATTTAAAGGATGACTGCAAAGGGTAGAATTTGTTTTTTGCTTTGGTAGACCAGTAGGAAAACTCTGCCTGTCATCCTTTTCAAAAACAACAAAAAAAGGTCTGAATGAGATTTTTCAAGTTCTTCTGAACACAAGAAGACTGCTGGCCTAGGAGATACAATAACTGCACAAATGTAGTCCCATATGTCTAAAAATAGATTTTAAAAAGATCACTAGAATTACTAGACACATACTTAACATTTAATGAACAAGCCTTTGATATTGGATTTGAATGGAATGAGTCTTTCAGAGAAAAAAAATTAAAGAGCCTTAGAGTCATCTAATGCAGTTGTTATGCACCAGTCCACATCAAGTAAAGAGGCCAACTCAGGACAAGGATATGTTGGATGCCTGTTAATCCCTTGTCTGAAGTTTAACATAGTGCGTTATAATAAATTTAGAAATATATTTATTTATTTCCTGTATTTTCACTTCCTTGTTTTTCCCTTTCTGATTTTGAATAATGGTGAACCTTACTAGGCATGACCTTTATCAATGTTTAGACACATAAATTCTACTTTTTCTATGGTCTCCATGAAATATATTGACTGTTGCAAACCCACAATATCTTGTCCTTTTCTAGCTTCACTTACATGCAGAGCTGTAACTGGTCCAAGCACTCACAAACCTCTGGCTATCAAGTTGATCCAGGGTTTCCTAATCTAGCTGTAGGAGTACTTGGAAGATGTGCAGATGCAAACATGTATATAACGAATGAAGAGCAAACTTTAGTTTTGTTAAAAAAAAAAAGAAAAAGAGAGGTTAAATATGCATTACATGAATTAATCCTGTAATTCTGGCCTAAGAATTTTTTTTTCTTTCTTTCAAGTTTTTAACATGTTGAGTGACAGTAAATCTATCTAACTGTGAATATAGATTTTCACTGAAAGAATCATGAAAAGATCAAGGCTTTAGATGATCCCCAAAAAGATCAGACAACCCGGACCTTCTTACTATGTGTGAACATCTTAAACATAGGTGTGCCACATAAGTTACCTGGTAAGAAGTGAAACTCTTTCAAAACACTGATAATCCAAGGTTTAACCTGAAGTCACCTTGCTAAGTCCCAAATCTTGCTTTGTAGTACAAGTTCTCTGTTCTCACTTGCTCCCTGACAAAAATCTTACCACTTACCCGTCTTAACATAAATGCGCGTCTGGTCCCTTGTCACTAGTATTTGAGAGGGATATTACCAGATTTATAGGAGCTTGTGGACTCTCTGTGCCTTTCTAGTTCACACAGACACAGTTGGTAAACAATTCATCTTAAGTCAGAACCATCCTACGGAATTTACCATTCACTTGCAACACTTGGGTAACAGGTGCAATTGACCATGCTACACTGCTGTAATTCCCATGGCACTCTGCAGTCTGCCGTTTTATTACAGGTCACTGCTGTATATGCGACATATCTAATGCTCAAATACCCAGCAAGAAATACCATGACATAAATAAGCGCTAACCCACACATTTTCACAGATACACAGATTAACGCACACAAGGTCTTTCTCTCTTCCCCTTTTCTCTCTCTGTCTTTTACACGCTTGAATTCAAGTAAAACATTACAGTAATTGTTTGTCGCTGGGAACATATTTTCCTCAAGTAGCTGAACTGAAGAGCTGAACATTTACTGAGTGACAAAAATAAATCTGTACTTGTATTGGCAGATGTATTCACAAATATAATGACAAAGGAACTTGAGAAAAAGGTGCATTGACTCTTGTCATGTCTTCAATGCTTCTACTTCCATGACAAATATCTGCAACTTGTTACCTATTTATGACCATTTATAGAGAATATAATGTCAATGATGATTTGAGTGATTTCTTCATTTATTAAAATATGAATGACTACTACTGCATCTTTAGACATGTGAGCCAATGAAACAGCACATATTTGTTCCATTTAAAAGAGCTAAGATTAAGCTATTATTCTCAGTTGCTGTAGGCAGCTGGTATTTAAATTTGTCTGGCAAGACTACATGAATGAATCTTGTATTCGTTACAAGATGACAAAAACATAAAAACAAGTCAATGATACATACAAGACTGGTGAACCATAGAATAGTGAATGTCAGTACTAAACTTAATCAAGTGCCTTTCCTCAAAGAGCACTGGTTATCAGCAGCATGATGTGTTTATTGTTGATTGCCTTTATGAACAGTGTGTTCAGCCTAAATGTAAGAGCAAGGATATTCTTCTGTAACTGAGGCCACATCGTCCATGATTTTACCCTTTACGTGTTATTGTAGCAGAGGGGATTTATTGTCTCGCACTGTGTGGCCAAAGTATTTTTGTTTCATTTCCATCTTGATGGGATTGACAATTTCTCTTTTTTGTTTACACGATTGGCTGTCCAAGGTATCCTCAGAGTCTTTCTTTATGGCCACGTCTCAAATGCCTGCAAATTTAAAATATTTTTATTTAGGAAAAATATAAAATATAAAATAATAATAAGGAATATTTTGCAACTTATCTGATTAACTGACAACAGGTCAGTAAGGTGACTGTGTTTGGAAAGAGCATCTCAGGCAGAGTTTCTCTGAAGAAAAGATTGAAATCTGGAAAAAACTGCACATCAGGAAAGATACCAGTGCTGAAAGGTATACATAGGGTTTAGAGCAACATACGCTCGTATCCAGACAATCTCTTTTTCAAAGAAGGCCTTGCATATTTCAGCAAGACCATGCTAAATGCAGTACTGCATTTATTACAACAGCATCCCTGCACAGTAAAAAAGTCTAGGACTGAACTGGCCTGCCTGCAATCCAGACCTCCAATTGAAAATGTTTGATGCACTAGTTTTCAATTTACTTTTATTGAAATGAACCAAATCAGAATCACAGTCACTCAAGGCTCTTTATGTTGTAAGGTACGGATCCTACAATCATGAACAGTCATGAAATAAGAAATATGACAGAGGACCCGTGATGGCTGAGCAGCTAGAATCCTCTGTTAAAAGGAGAGGGGATGCTACACAGTGGTAAACATGGCTCTGTCTAAACTTTGAAATGTTTTGCTGCCATTACATTTAAAATGATGATTTGATCATCCTGATTCAAGCATTTCATGCTTTTATATGCAGTCGTTGTCTATTGCTTATTGTGCTGAGACTGATCAAGTTTTCTTACAAACAGGGTTTGATTGCCTTTAATTTCCCAGATTCTCAGATTGTTTATCTTCATATTTTCTTTGTGTACTACATGTTCAGTGAACATGTAGTAACACTTGTGCACTTTAATTGTTTTTACAGAGGGTAAGTAGGTTGCAGTCTGCTAGGACTTTGCCTTCCTTTCATTGCATGTTTCTATATCAGTTATGTTCACTCATTCTTGTCTTTCTTTCTCTGTTTCACTCTCATTTAGGGCCATTCACATTCAGTACAATAATCCATACAAACACTTATTTCTATTCATGAGTTTGTCTTCGTCTCTCTGTAGTTCCACCTATGAAAATGTCAACACTGAGAATGGTCTCCCATGGGGTGGTTTTATGCACCACACCTGTGAACAAAAGGTGCATGCACATTTACCAGACTCTGCTTTTGTTAGAGCTCCACACTGCCATCCATGGACATCTTATTACATTCACATTTCTGTCAAAACCTCTGGACATGTCCTTGTTCTGACTATTTAAAATCAGTCATTTTACTGAATGCTACATCAACAAAATATTTAATCCACTAAAGAAAACTGGCCTTTAACAACTTTAAGGTTGTTATCCGTTTTCTGTATAGAAAAAGGCTTGCGACTGTTGTTTTTGTTCACATTGCAGGCAAAAATCTAAATAAAGAAAATCCCAAAACATCCTGAGACTAATATATTTCTAAATCATCCGACTCTTTAAGACAATTTCTCTTTGAACACAACTTATCATTTTATTTGATAAGAGGTTTTCTGTGAGGAGAGCCACACTTAGACTGAGATTTTGCTCTAATTTATCCATCAGGTTTTGCCTATATTCAGTGAAAAATATCATGTGTTAGTCTACGTTCCAAGATTTGGCAAATGCTGTAAACCCCTTTACCTGAGAATAATGTATAATTCCCTGACAGGCAGATTAAGCCAAAAGCATTTCTTTTCCCCAAAATCATAACAAACAAGCACACTGTCCCAGACCCGCCACTACCTCTGAGACACTCCTGGTTTTGATGTACTGCTCACTGCCCATTTTGTACCATGTTCTGTTAACTGGTCAGGGGAATCCCCTTTTAGCAGGGGAAATGAAAATCCTGGCCAAATGTGTTGCTTTGACCACTGTGGGCCTACCAAAGGTAGTTTTTGACATATTTTTTGATAGCATGCCTGTCTCCATCAAAAACACAGGGTAGTTCTCCTGGGTAGTTCAGTTTCACCAGCGGGACTGCTTCACAACTCAGTGCCTCCAGAGGAGGAGGGGGGGTGGGAGTAAAGCAAAGCGTGATTTTTCTCAGCTATTTTACTTTTATTCTATTATCTCAGTATCTCCTGAGAAGGTCATTTCTTCTACTACTGCGTTAGTTACAAGTTAGTTACAAAAAAACCTCCAAAACAAAACCCCAGCAATAATAAAAATATAGATATATACCACCATCTCTCACACACACACACACACACACACACACACACACACACACACACACACACACACACGGGATTATTTTTAAAATCATTATTTGGCAATTTTTTTGTTTGGTAAAATTGAAAAACTTCTATTTGAACATGTAAAAACAGGGAATCTAAGTAGATAAACACTTCTAGTACATGGTTAGATGATTAAATTTCTGATCAAAATCCCATTACGTTTGCAATAAACTGTAAATCACAATCCACACAACGTTAACGCCGCAGGCTAATGATGGAAAAGTCTCCAGCATCACTAAGGTGCCAAATCTTGCTAGACTGACCAAGTTGCACACAAGTGTGGCTGTGCAGTGGGAATTTACCTTCACAGCTGAAACGTTTGCTGGATAAGATGCATTGTTTATCTACAGCTTATGTATTTGGACATGATTTTGAGAGATATTTGCAAACAGTGGAGTTAAGATAACAAACACTGGAAATATCTGAAAGTCCAGGCTCCTGATTGCATGATTGCTTGCCTGTTTTTGTGTGCAGCTCGATTTTTCAGCTTGTTTCTTTGGCCAGCTTTTTGGTTGTGTTGATGTAGCTTCTTGTTTTTTTTACGTTTTGACTCGTTTTTGTAAAAGACATAACACCAAACACTATATAATTAACACACATGCAGGAAACGTGTGATATTATTTGAGGCGCAGTTAAAGGCGGCAATAAATAAAATACATGCAAACAGAATTACAAAACTCATCCAAGTTTTATTACTGGTTAAATCTGCATGTTATTTTCTTGATTAGCTAACACTAAAAAGCTTTAGCTGTCTTTACTGTATATGCAGTAGAGCCTTTGCAGTTTATCTTTTTTAAATTTGACACACATCTTTGGGATGTGTGTCAAATTTCCTTGTTCCCTTTGTGCTTTCATAGGCTCTCTCAAGGCACCTCAGATTCCTCCCAGAGTCCAGACACATGCTTAGTTTAATTGGCTAAACCGGCTCTATGTGTGAATGTGAGCACCGAAGGTTGTCTGTCTCTCTGTGTTAGCCATTGGAAAGACTGGTGACAACCGTCAGGGTGTACCCTCTCTTTCATACTATGACAGCTGGGATAGTCTCCAGCACCCCTGTGACTATGAAAATGGATAGATGGATGAATATATAATAGTAGAAGTAAGAATAAAATGCTGAATCACCTGTGGATGCCTTCAGATCAGGTAATGATTTTATACATATAAAGAGCACAGTTCTGTTTTGATTCTGGCTTTATTAGGATATATCATTGCACTAATTAATGAGCAAGCAGCAGTGCCTCCTCTGCAGTGACTACCTGAAACTGCACAGCGACAAAGCAGTAGATTAAAAGTTCTGCAGAGTAGCTGTTCATTGTGTTCTTCCTTTTCTCATTGATCAATGAAAGTGAATTGCTTTAGGAATAAATGCATGATTAATACCGATACACAGTTCATACGCACTTACATTGTTCCAAGGTTACACTGTACTCCTTCAATATAATGAGAAAACCTTGCAATATGTTTACACCCATAAAATAAAATGCAGGCACCTTGAAGGGAAATGGCAATGTCAATACACCATAATCTATCCCGGTGCTGATGTTGTCTTATCCCTGAGGATATCAATACTATAAAGGATTCAGTAGACTGAGCTCTACATCCGGCTCGTTGCTTTTTTCTCGTGAATGATGGAGAGACTCAATTCAGATGTAATGCCGAGTTCACCATCGTCAGCTTTAGTCTAACAAGACAGGCTCAAAGTACCATGACGGGCTCTCCAGGGAAGGAAGTCAGCAAAAACCATACAAGTTTCTTCTTGGCATAATATAAATTCCAATGTGTTTGTCATTTTAAATTAATGCTTGGCCAACTATTGTCACTGTATTGGCTGCTAGCAGTGAGTAGACTGAAGACTGATAACAAAGCAACTGAGGATCCTTTTTCCCCTGTTGCCACTGCATAAAAAAACAAATTTAAAAAAATGGATTTGGTGTAAACAGAAATGTGTCATTGTTCACATAATTAAGTCAACTTATAATCTTTGATCTGGTTTCCCAAAAGTCAGCCTAATCTCAGTAAATTAATCAAATAAGTGTATGTATTTTATATAAAGTAACCATCTGTCAAATTCTAAGGCTTTAAATATGTCAAAAATGTTTAATAAGGGTAAAAATATTTACTTTTATGACATTTTAAATATGTCAGTTCTTACTCAGAGAAACGTTTCCTTCTTAGATCAAAACTTTTTTCCTTTTGCTGCAAGAAACATCCGTTTTTGACAGTCACTCAAAAGTTAAAGAACAAAACTGAATCTTTCAACACTTTATGCTGTAAAGTAATCTATATTCACATTGTAGAGAATACCTTTGTCTCTAAGGGACAATATCTTGGTGCAACAGAGAAAAATAATCAACGTGTGTGTCAAGTATAGAAAGTATAATTTAGTAATAAATTACTGGTTTCTCTAAACTAATAGGGTATATGAATTACAGGTCTGTATGTCAGTGGATTGTCTGGAACTTAGAACTGAAACTGCAGTGAAACATGACGGTTCTTGCTCCACTCCTTGCATTGATAACTAAGAATACATTATACATAAGTACCATTAAACTTTAAACACTCACAAAATCTCCCGTGGTCAAGTTATTCGATTCTGTGCACCTGTTAAAACTTTTTTTCTTCATTTAACAACTACGCTATAACAATGAAACAATTAAAAAACCCACAAAATCTTGTCTCTGTATAATTTATTTTATTAAAGAAAGGTGCAGATATTCTGAAAATATTCTTTTGGGAAGTCTTTTTTCTGTGCATATAGTTTAACTTGCACTGTGTACCTGAAATTCTGCATAATTTATATTTTCTTCACTTGCCACCAAATGCCATCCATTCATCCATCTTCTTAAATAGATATCCAGCAGGAATAAGGCTATTCCAGCTGCCACAGGGCAGAGAGCCAGCTGAAGAGTTCACCAGTCTAATCAAAGTGAGTGTAATAGTTCTTACTTTACATATATTAATAGTTTCATTAAGTTTTATCTTTCGATCTGAAGCAGCATAATTTTTTCTGGAGCTGCAGGATATTTGTCGGTTCTACAGCAAGGCGACAGATGAGTTAGCAACACTCTTAAAATCTGAGAAAGATAAGTTTATTGATTCCTGACAATCCTGAGAGCAGAAAATCATTAGTGTTGGAATAGTAGATGATTATCAGAACGTTCAGTCAAGCAGAGATAGCATCACATATAGATATAGGAATTGCTTGACTTGATTTGCTTTCACAAGAAGCAAATGAGAACACGTGTGTAAATGGAGTCATAGTTATCTCCCCCGAAATAGATCAGACTAGTGTAAATGTGCTTTTAAAGTCATGCTGCATTCGTTTTTTATGTATGAGTCACTTGTCTGTTGTTATTATTGTTGTCTGCACTAAACTGCTTCACCATTGCTCTTTTATTTGAAACTTTGATTTTTTCTTTTTTGCATTGGTAGTTACTGTCAGACAAATGCCACATTTATTATAATAACGATAATGTCTGTTTTTTTAAGTGTAGCAGTGGGGTTAGGTCTGATGTGGAAGTGATGATAATCATAACTATTATGACTAATGCCTAACTTTAGCCCAACTCCAATTTTCAGGCTAAAACCTAGTCTCACTGCTTGAACAGCCCTTAAATGAAGCTTGAGTTCAATAAGTAAGATCGGTTCTTTGCATGACTACCGTTTTCCCACACCGTTAATCTCAATACTGACAGCAGTACTCTAATCCAATCATCTTCTCGCCCACCTTCTTTGAGCCAATCGGCCTCTGCTTTGCATGGTTTAAATCTGTGCTCTCCGTCATTCTCCCTTCCAGCTCAGCAAAGGACCAAACCCATCTGTTCTCTGATTGGATTGTTAAATTTGTGATTGACATGACATTGACCAATCAGCTGAAAGGAAGAAAAATCAGGTCAAAGTTTGTACTTGTAAGTTGAAATCAACAAGCAGCCAGGAAACCTGAGCACCAAGTCTTACACGTAGTTTTTTGCTTTGTATCTGTAACCAGACGCTAACAAAAACAATTGTAATATTTTTTACAAACACAAATCAGGTTTCTTTTTACACACACACACACACACACACACACAAATTTTCATCTGTAGATGCACAAACATAAAACTTTCAGATATTTTGGTTTACAAGGTTAAAAAACTCAGTACACAAATACACATGTGATTTACAAGTTCAAAATATTTATGACCACAATTTGAGCCCATACACCTCCTCCCCATCTCAACCTCAGACACCTCAGCCAGAGCTCTTTTCAAGCCTCAGTCTGCATCTCCACCACCAGCATCTAGATTCCAGAGGGTCCTGTCCTAAATCCCATTGCTGCTGGGATTCTGTTCTGCCATGATGGGTCATTGGACTCTAATCACCAAGTACATTAATTTCTCAATCTCAAAAAAATCATGTTCATTTCTTCCAAGTCATCTCTTCTTATTGAAGTGTTTAGACCTGCAGCGTTTAGTCCGTTAAGATCAAACTCTAGTTTTCTTCACCTGTTAGTGTGGTTGGTTTATGCAGATATGAATACAGTAATCACACTTGGGTGGTTCCAGTCTTTACTTTTCTTGCTCCAGGCCCAAACACATCTGGCCACTGAGTGGACTGAATGTTCTCACCTGGTTTGTAATGACGCATTTTGGTTCCAGTGGAGTTCACTTGAAATTCTTTTTTGTGTGAAAAGAAACCAAATTATGGAAAGCTATAAGTAAATGATCTATAGGTGAATGCACACACACACACACACACTATTCATATAATGTGGTTTACAAAGAACACGGCTGCAGATCAACTGTGTTACAGCTTGTAACTGAAACATATTTTTTCCTGATGAATGACAATGAGGGCCTGTTCTTTCTGAATATTCATGCACAGTAGCAAAAGAACAGCGTTCATTCTTTTCCGTCCCCTGCAGAACTATGAAAATGCTAATAACTTTCCTGAAATAGATCTGTGACATTAACAAGCATTCAAAACCACTACCGGGAGCTGTCCACGATAGAGAGCCGATACATTAATCACACTTTACACTTTAACCCACGAATATTGATTTGCTGTTAGGTGGGGCACCATGCTTCACATTGTTGTTCAACTCCCCAGTGTATGGCAGTCGCTTTTGTATCAAAGGTTGAAGCTCATAGGAGTGAGTGTCTGCTTAGATCCCATTGTTTGTTAGAGCTGCTGCCTAAAAGCCTTGTGTTCACTGTAAAAATGTGTAAATCAGCCTCGAATTATTGTTGGTGCCTCAGCCACACTAGGTGTTGTTTACATCACTGTATCCATAATGAGACAAACTGCCTCACCATCTGTACACCAGACACACCACAGCAGAAGTATCTCTTTTAAATGCCTAAATGAAACAAATGAAAATAAAATAAATCTCTTTATTTCTGTTTCTCTTCTTTTCCAGTTGGAATCAGCATCTCTGTTACCAGCATGTTCAGCTGATCCGAATCGGAAAAAAGAAAAACAGGAAAAATCTATTTCAGGTTCTACTGGTAGACATGGTTATCGAAGGTAACAGTGATTTACTTTAACTGTTAGCATCACACTTCTGTTATTAGTACACAGTGGAGCTGAGTTCCTAGTTGTGGCTGTCCCTGCTCGCTGTGAGTATGGCAAGCTCTGAGGAACATTCTTGTGTGGGATTTTTTTTAAATGCCTTTAGAAGATGAGCCTGACAATGCGTGATGTTTAGGTCACTAGGATATTGTTCTAGGCAGCACGGTGGCACGGTGGTTCGCACTGTTGCCGCACAGCAAGAAGGTCCTGAGTTCAACTCCACCATCAGGTCTTTCTGTGTGGAGTTTGCATGTTCTCCCCGTGTTTGCGTGGGTTCCCTCCGGGTACTCTGGCTTCCTCCCACCGTCCAAAGACATGCAGCTTGTGGGGATAGGTTAATTGGATAATCCAAATTGTCACTAGGTGTGAATGAACGTGAGTGTGAATGGTTGTCTGTCCCTGTGTGTTGGCCCTGCGACAGACTGGCGACCTGCCTCTCGCCCTATGACAGCTGGGATAGGCTCCAGCGCCCCCCGTGACCCTGAAAAGGATAAGCGGAAGCGAATGGATGGATATTGTTCTAGCTAGAAAAAATGCAGACCCGTATGACCTGTTTTACACCTGCATAAACGAGAGAAGGAACAAAACGGTCTAGGAAGGACCTTGATCCTTGCAATGTAAGAGGACAGACCAAATCATTTGTGTGTGTTTACAAAGCAATAATCATAATCATAATCATAATAAGGTAAATATTCAATGAGACACGGTGATGTCCAAACCACAAATTAATATTTTGACACAATTTGATTTTGTCTTTGGATATTGTGTTGAAAACCAAGCAAAACAAACAAAACAAAGATTTTGGATTACAGAACATTTTGGAGAAGTAATGGGAAGTCCCTCGTGTATCATTATGATATAGAACATAAATAGCTCATACATTTTTAAACAAAGTAAGAATTGTTAGCGTAAGCTTTATTATATAAGATAAGATAAGATAAGATAAGACTTTATTGATCCCACAACGGGGAAATTTTTGTATTAAATATTATTTGTCACAGAATATCTTTGGATGCCAAACTAATTATTCTTCTTAAAATACAAACAAGGCCTTTGAAAATCTGACAAAACAGTATGAAAGGGAAATGTGGCGATAGCTTGGGCTGTCAAACTGCAGTCATTTGGTGTTTGTGATCGACTAAAACACTCCGGGTCATTTTATTTCTCACTTCTAGCTCAAATGTGAGTTTGAGGTGATATGTTACCCTTTTCCTCAGGTGCAGTCTTGACAAATGTGGAATACATGTGTGCGCATTTTGTCATTTATTTGACTCAGTCCAGGTGTGTGCTTATATTTAAAGATTACGTGTCTGCATTTAGGCTATTGCTGACCTTGAGCTTAATCCCCAAGGACACTAAACAGATGGCTGTGTGCAGGACTTTATGCAATGGTTTGCACCAGCGTGCTCGAGTGGATGGCAGCAGAGTCTGCATAAAGTGTAGATATTTACCAGGTGCCAGCTTTTTGTTTTGCTGAAGACAAACTTGTTAAATGAGCAGCTAGTGAAAGTCAGGGGAAAAGAGGAGATGACGCTCTCCTAGGATGACATAGGTGTAGTATGGTTGTGCAATCAGCAGCTCAGTGGGTTCCGTTACATTTTATTTTATCAGTCAATTCTCTGCATTTCATGACAGTTTTAGCATAAAGATGTCTGTAGTTTGGGAAACAGTAATAATAAATAATTATAAAGCCTCCAAGGATCATTTCAATTTGACCAATAAACAGCTGAAGTACTGAAATAGGAGTACTTAAAGTACTATTTATAAGCTTGGGTACCCTTAATAACTCAGTGACTTTCAAGACAATTTCAAGATGTAATCATAACGTTCTATTCCTCTGTCCATGAAAAAAAACATTAAAAAAATAAGAGCATTCCTGCTATTTTGCTTTTTTTTTTTAAGCTTATCCACCATTAAATTGTTTGTCAGGTTAAGAATGTCAGTAGTTTGTTATGTTGCAATAGCCTAAGGCCTTTGAGTAACAATTTTTTTTACCAGGTTTTTGACAGTATTCACTTTTTACTAGTCCCAATAACCAGATTTGACTCCCTGCAACTTTCTAGGTCTCCTTCCCCAAAGTTCTATTGAAGTTAAGGGATTGCTTGTTTGGCACACTGAAGGAGAATTAACAAGTTCATTGGTAAGAAAGGAACTTCCAAGAGGAGATTGTTAAACTTTTCACTAATTTATTTTACTTATTGTGGTGGAGTTGCCATACACTTTCGCTGTAAATTCATTTACACTCTAAAGATTTTTTTCTGTTGAATTTAAAATAACAAAACTGTTTCTGCTGCTAAATGAATTTTTCGTGGAAACTCTCCCAACACATTTAAACTGACTTGGCTGAAATTTCAAGGTTTACAGTTTAAATTAAAAGTATTGTTTGACTCACAACATAATTCAGATTTCATTGTTGCCCCACAGAACTGGTCCACAACGTCGCCTAACGCAGAAGACGTAAACAAAAAAGGCCAATCAAGTTGGCTGTAAAAAACACACAAAAAACCCCCCAAACAAACAAAAAACCCTGTGTTACAGCTGCTTGTAACAGAGGATATCCTCCAAGGCAAAAAAAAACAAACTACTCACATAAACTGACACTGAACAAGGGACTGCATCTGAAAAGAATTTGCAATCTGATATAAGAAAGAGGGAACACAATAAGGGATAAACAAGCTGTGCAGAACAGGAAATAGAGCTAATCTTTTAATCTATTTTTCTAAAGGAACGCTCTGCCCTTTAGGCTTCATATTGCGAAGAGCTTTGTTATTATTACTGAAGTGAATCCCTGCACTGATGTGTGACCAAAGAACAGAAAATTAAACAGGGAATAATGCCAGTGTTGCTCAAGCTTATTCTAATAAAAATATGTACTACTGGGCTATGCTTGTCAAATTTGACAAATTATGTATGTAGAGTAAGGTATAAGCAAGGAAGGTGAGGAAGGTGAGGAAGACATCTCTGATTGGAAGCTAAGTTTGGGTTTCCTGTCAGAGACAAGAGATGAATGGGAGAAAGGTTTCCTACCAGCATGGTGTATTTTCGTGTATACTTGTACATGTGCTTGTTGCCGTTGGTGACACAGCGCAGATGCAGAGGAAATTGCTTTAGCAGAGAGTTAATAAAATCAATCAAAACCATCTTCAGTCCTTTCCTGCCTCAATGAATACTACTGGGAGAAAACATATAACCTCTGTCACATAAGCTGGGGTCTTCATACCACTTTTCAAATTTCCAAGAGTGAGTAATTTAATCATGTTTCCATACATAGCTTGAGAAAGAAAAAAAACATTACTTTCAAATTATTATTCGACATTCATAGAAGCCATGAGAGTGTCTATGCAGCGTGGACAGGGAAAATTAACAGTATATTGTTACCATTTAAAATGTGACGCTCACGGTGTAAATAACTAATATCATTTCATTGCATACAACAGGTTGTACAAGCACTGCCCAGCCAAATAAATAAAAGTCCAATATTTTGTTGAACCGACAGTTTTCTGTATTAAAACGTTGCAGTTGTCCAGAACATTTAATCCAGTTAGCAATACATAGTTCCTGAAGCAGACTGATTTGTGTGGTAGACCAGGTGCTACAGGTATATGGCAGGACACTGTGATTACATTTATTAGAGGAAATAACAGGGAACAGGGAGGCTTTGTGGTCACAAAACAGTTGAATTGATTCAGGCAGCAGCTGGGAGGCTTAGACTGCAGCTGGTGAAATAATTTTAACTTCAAGTATACTTTTGGACAGAAGTTTTTTGAATGTTCAGGCCGGTTTCATAACAACCAAGATATGCAATGATCAGGTTGTTTGCTCTCCAGGCTGGGCCGGTGTGGTTCTTCTACAGAGACAATGTCATTTATATACACTCAGCCACAGGGAATGGGAGAAAAAAGGTAATTTAAGTGACTTTAAACAGGGCAACGCTCTTGTTACAAGATGGACTGGTCTGTATATTTCTGAACCGGGGTTTTCTTGGAACCATCTCTACAGTTCACTCAAACTTGGCCTAAAAAGAGAAAATATCCAGCAGTTCTCCATATTGCTGATATCAGAGGTCAAAGGAGAATGGGCAGACTGCTTCAAGCTAATAGCAAGGCAACAATAACTCAATTAACCTTGTGTGAAAGCCCAAGCATGCAGAAGAGCATCTCTGAAAGTGCAATGTGTCACTTTCTTGAACATTATACTTAAATGGCCTGCAGAGCCACTGGATCTAAAATAGAGCACCTTTGGGGTTGGGCAGTTCATATCATGGATGTGCAACAAATACATCTGCAGCAACTGTGTAATACTGTCATGTCAAAATGAACCAAAATCAAATGTTTCCAGAACCTTGTTAAAACCAGTGTCACAGAAAATGAAGGCTGTCCTAAAGGCAAAAGGGGTCCAACCAAGTACTAGCAAGATGTACCTAATAAATTGGCTGTAATTGTATGTGGAAAGTGTATCTTCTCCAGCATGTGTCTTAAAAGAGGAGCAGATGTTATTATTAATGTCTAACCAATGAAGGTAAATTCCTCCACTTTAACACTGCCCGTTTCTCAACCATAAAAATTGATAACTCCTACCCACGCAATTCAGAATTAAGATTGCATTAGAATTTCAAGTCTTTGTTTGTCAATGTAGCTAAAATCAGATTTGGGGCATTTATTAATATATTATCCGTGGAGTTGAGATCAAAATCTGTAAATTGGCTTTGTTCTGCTTTTAGTCAGACTAAGGTCAAAGTGAATTAAATCTTTTCAGGAAAGTTAATACAAAAAGTATAGAACAAGAATCCCATTGAAGTCAAAAGCCTATTTAGAGATAAAAGGCACTTTTGACATTTTTTTCAAAGGGATTGTTTCACTCCCTGCATGGGAACATATTTCTTAAAGACTCCCATACCCTACACTTGGCTCAGACATGTAAAAAGGAACAAAATGGTTCTTTGTCTCAAGAGAGTTTCTTTATACTTCTCCTGTTTTCGAGTTTAAAAAGAAGTAATTGTGCAGTAGTGCTATGAAAAAATGTGATATCATTGCTTAATGCCTCTGTTTGATATTTAGTTCCAGGACAAAGTCTGTAGACTTGAATTGACAGATGTTTCATTTTGTAGTCATTAATCAGAAGTTACTGAAAATGTCAACATTTCGTTTAAACCCTTGTGATGGGTCGTTTTATGCTTTCCTATCATATAAATTTGAAGGTATTTTCCAAGCAGCAATCTTAAAGGAGAAGAACCACTGCCTGAGCTGCCAGCTGGACACCTACAGGAATAAAGTGGAGCGGCTCAAACAGGAACAAGATAATAATACCTAATCAGTCAGGAGTGGAGAGAAGAGCACTCGCAACAGCGTAGCTGCCTACAGCTGACTCTGAACGGTATTATTTGTAGCACATGAATATCATGCATCAGGCTGAATGTTTTGGAGGAGGAGGAAAGACATCACCTCAAACTGATGCATTTTATTATTTTTGTTTAGACAACAACATTAATGAGATGAGCTTACCTGTTAGTTAAGATAAACTATGAAGGAACCAACAAGAATCAGTTTTGTCAATGAACTTTTTTCATAGCAGCCAGTTTGACATGCCAGAGTAGGAGAACAGTTGTTGCTAATCAGATTAATTAAGACTCATTAGCACCTAGGTTTACCTAAATCACTTCAAAATGTCCTGTGTGAAAAACAATTTAGCTTCCTACCAGAGTATTTATGCCATTACCTCTGCACTACAGCTGCTACAGCAGGGGTGCCAAATGTACGGCACACGGGCCAAAACCAGCCCGCTAGCGGATTCAATCCGGCCAGCTGGATGAACTTTCAAAGTAAAAGAAAAAGAAAAAGTCATAAATGACATGAGCGAAATCCATAATAAAATGCAGTTCCTAAATCGTCCGCAAGGTTGTTAGTCAGGAGGGAGGGGCGCACTGTGCTAGTGAAGGGGGGAGGTGCACCCTTTTAATTAGAGTAAAAGAAGCAGCAACTCAGTCTGAACAACAGATGGTTGCAATGCAGCTAATTATGGTGCAGGCTACCTTTTCTCTACTCACCTTGACGCCCTTATTAGCCAAAATGTCTTTCTCAAAAAGGAGAAGAGTGGATACCGAGTGTAGTGTTTGGACCGCTTCCCATTTATTCACAGAGATAAATGGGAAACCTGTGTGCTTGGTGTGTAATCAACAAGTGTCTGTAGTGTCGTCTGCTGTCGGCAGTATTATGAGACTAATCGTGGTGGAAAATACAACATTTTGCAAGGACAACTGAGGAGTGAGAAGATAAATGAATTGCTGGCGGGTCTGAGGAAAGACCAGTCAATTCTCACCTGGAGCCAAGAGGTCAGAGAAGCAGCAGTAAAAGCCACCTACGTAATTGTTAACGAAATAGCATTAGCATCAAAGCCGTGTACTGACAGTTAGTTTGTTAAAAGATGCATGATGAAAGCTGCAGAACTCATGTGTCCTGAGAAAAGACGAGCAATTGCCAACCTTAGTCTGATGAGAAATACTATGGCAGAGAGGATATTGGAACTTTTAGACAGCCAGTTGAAACACAAAGTCATTTCTTGTATTTTCTGTTGTAATTGATGATATTTATTCGTGGAGTTGATGAGACATTGACCGTCACTGAGAAGTTCCTTGAGCTGGTGCCTATGACCGACACCAAAACAGCGGAGGACATTTTTGGCTCTGTGGCGCTGGACAAAGGCAGGGTGGGCTGGTCCCGCGTCGTCAGCCTGGTTACAGATGGTGATGTTACAAGCCGCTAATACCGGAGGTAGCTTCTGGACATTTCACTGTATTTTCCAGGAGGCACTGTGTTGCAAGCCGTTAAAAATGGATCACGTCATGAAGGCGTTTGTCTGAGCTGTTAATTTGAATCATTGCCAGTTTGAATGCCTTCTCATTGACGATCACGTTACTAATACCCTGCCATACCACACTGAAGTAAGAGGGTTAAGCAGAGGTGCTGTGCTGAGGCATTTCTTTGATCTACGTGAGGAAATCGGGCAACTCATGGAGAAAAAAAAAGGAAATCCAGTCATGGAATTACAGTGTCAGGAATGGCTGCAGGATCTTGCATTTCTGGTGGAAATGAGCACTTGAATATTCTAAACAAAATGTTGCAAGGCCGCAAAAAAGTTGTCCCACAGTTTTATGACAGCATATGTGCATTCAAATTGACGCTGACTTTATGGGAGACACAGCTGTCAAGTGGTGACCCTGCACATTTGCATAAGAGAGGTATGTGCAACAGACATTAATTACATGAAACTGTATAAAGACAATATTGCAGGATTGCTGTGTTAGTTTGTTTCAGATCTTTGGTGAACTCGAGACAGAATTTGCAGTTTTTTGCTCACCCTTCACACTCAAAGCTTCTGATGTGGCCATCCACATCCAACTAGAGCTAACTGATTTGCAATGTGATGCAGATTTGAAGGACAAGTTTGCCTCAGTAGGTTTGGACACACTTTATCAATATCTGTTGCCAGGGTACCCCAAATTAACAGCACTGGCTGCAAAAATTTTGTGCATGTTTGAGACAACCTACCTTTGTGAACAAGGTTTCTCAATAAAACAAAACTCAAGGCTCACACATAAGCACTTACATGACATTCTGACACTGGCTGCTAGTTAGGACATGACACCTGATATTGATGCACTTGTGCAGACCAAAAGATGCCAAGTTTCAGAAGCAAAAACGAAGTATTCCAGAAATGACCAACTCCAACTTTAAATTGTTGCTTCAGACACCGATTACACTTAAAGAACACAGCTCTGTGAAAATGAATTCTTGCTGTATAAACAATTAAAAAATATTCAATTTAATGCAAGTCAACAGCTTTCCTACAAAAGAGTTTTGTTTGGTGGAATCCTAGTATTCATACAATGCTATGAATTTTAAAGTACAATACTATATTTTTAGTTTCAAATGCCTTTTACTTAAAGCTTTGTTTGTGTTTGTGCAAACACTTGGCTTCATTTGAGGTTGAGTTTTGCAAAAATATATTCAATCAAATATGAAGATTTTCTAATGTACTTCTTTGCATGAAAACAAAGGGAAAACATGGACTTACTATTTATAAGTAAGTAAATACGCTTGATATCCAATTAGGCTGTATGTGGCCCCTAACCCAAAATGAGTTTGACACCCCTGTGCTACAATATTTTTTTAGTAATCTGTATTTATTTTACTCTTTTTTTTAATATAAAACTTCTTTTTTATATAGTTCATTTTATTTTTATCTTATATGCAATTTTGTTTTTCTATGTGTACTTTGAGGGGGCTCTGAGCCTAAGATTTTCAGTGCCAGTAGTGATGTGCCATTGTTACCTAATATATGACAAATAAAACTTAAACTGTATTGCAATTTAAGATAAGTATTCAAATAATGCCCTTTCTTTCGGTCATCTTTTTCTTTTCTTTTTTTAACTTTCCGGGTAACAAGAAGATCAAAACATTAGCATCTTTCCAATGGTGCCAGTAATCCTTTGCCCTCTTATGTTCAGCATTATTGCAGCTTATGTGAGCTAAGGGCAAATTTCTTTAAAGCATTGCTTTCTTGCACTTCTGTTTGTAACCCCTTGGGCACTGAGTGGACTTTTTATGTATATCAGTGCAGGTTTAGTTCATCACAGTTGATGATAATCAGTGATTTAATCAAACATCAAATCAGCCTGTACTTCACTGATCCAAGAAATTACATATCTTCAGCTCTCTGGCATTGCAGAAAGCCTTGAATGTGCACAAGCCGATGCGAACCTTTTCAAAGAAATCTGTTTACAAACTGTGTCACATTGACAGTTTTCATGAGTGACTTTCTGGATGACACTGAGAAAAATACAATTTCACTTTCAGGCTACTGGTGTTGTTCATGTTGGGTCACAGTGACTCTCATGACTTCGTGGAACAATGGAAGAATGGCCCTACTGGTAGTTTTTTGCCAGAATGTTTGATTTAAAAAAAAAGCTATGAGATTTCAGAACTGTTCACTATAGCATGTTTACTCTATAGTAGTGGCAGCAGTAATAAAGTTCACTTCTTGAATCTTTCTGTGTAGTTAAAGTTTAAATTAGATTGAAATGGAATTTTTAAATTGGAGAGGAAAATACTGCCATAGGGTTAAGGTCACATTAAGGTCACGATTTAAGCCACACAGTCTGTAAAAACAAAAGGCACCTGGATTATTTTGCTCAACAATAAGAAGAAGGAACCTCCGCTTCGCTGGAATCCTTATCTCAGTGTCTCGGCAAAGTTAAGACCTGGATGGCCTCAAATTTTCTTAATATTAATGAGGAAAAAACTGAAGTGATCATCTTTGGACCAAGCTGCAATTCTAGTACCTCAGATCTTGACCTGTGCAGTTTAGCACCTTTCGTTAAACCACATGCAAAAAATTTGGGGGTTATTCTGAATAGTAAGTTTACCTTTGAGAAACAAATTAACTCTGTTGTACAGCGGTCCATTTTTTTTAATTGAGGCTCTTATCCAAGGTGAGATCCTTTTTATCTTTTAAAAACCTAGAATGAGCAATTCACGCTTTTATCTTATCTCAACTGGACTAATGTAATTCTCTATATGTAGGTGTTAGCCAGTGTTGCTGCAGCTCGTTTCCTGACACGTTCAAAGAGACACGAGCGTATTTCCCCGGTGCTCAGCTCAATTCACTGTCTCCCAGTCCGCTTTAGAATTAAATACAAAATTCTGTTAATGACTTATAAACCGCTGAACGGTCAGGCTCCAGAATATCTGTCTGACTTACTGCAGCCATATATACCCCCTAGAGCTCTAAGATCAAGTGATCTCTTGCTCTTGGCCAGGCTGGTTCACAGAGGTGACCGGGCATTTGCGGTTGTGGCGCCAAAAATGTGGAATGATTTACCTCTCCACATTAGAAAGGCCCCAACCGTCAATCCTTTCAAATCCCATCTTAAAACACATTTTTACTCATTGGCTTTCAACACCGCTTGAGAATTACCTATCCTATCCTAGCTATCCACTTAGTCATCTGTTACCAGGCATTTGTTACTGATGTTATTTGTTATTGTATAATTTGTTGTTATTTATTTGTTTTTATATCTTTGTACAGCACTTTGGCAACATTTTGTTGTTATTAAATGTGCTATATAAATAAAGTAACGTAAAAGTAAAGAAGTTGGAAACAGAAAAACTCCCTCCACACATGTGCAGATATTTTGACTTGTTTTTGTTCCCGCAAAAGTGTTTCCCAGCTGTAGAGATGAAACAAAGCTAACAACGGAGTGAAGGGGATGTCCATATAAGTACACATAAGTACTTACAATATTTCAGCCAGATTGAAAGGGTGTCAGTGAGCAGGGCGTTTGAGTCTATTCAGTTGTTTAAAGCCTACTATTTTGTAAAATGAACATTCTAACCTTTAGATGTTGATATTAAAAACCTTTGCCATTTAATCAACATTCAGAAAATGAACATGTATGTGTGCGCGTGTTTTAGAATTTCAGATATTTTAATACAAAAAAATCTAATCTGTTCTTCCAATGGGAACATTTTCTGCTTTATGTTACTGACTTGCTTTTCTCTGCTCTTGGTTTTCTTTACCTCTCAATTATAAATTTCAATACCACATACGCACCTCTCATTGCATACATATCCATAACATATACACTCCATACTTTATTGCAAGCTGTCAACAGTAATTTTGCTTAAAGAGGTAAACACATTCAACATTTGCACCTGCTGACTGGATCCCTTTCTGCTTTAAAACACTGTGCTGTATTTAGCTGTTATGGTTGTGGTCAGTAGTTTACATACACTCATCTTTAATAGGGCTGAGCTTGGGGCTTTGGGGAGTCTATTCCAGAAGCTTAATGTTAGCCTGCTTTATCGGTTTTAAACCTTTGAACTGAATTTGGGATCATTGTTTTGTTAGAGCAACAAAGTTTTAACTGTCTAGATGCTGATTTAAGGTGAAGCTGACAACGACTACTACTACTACAACTGACAGCAAAAAATCCACAGAGTATGTTGCTACCATCAGCATGCATGATGGTGGAGTGTTTTTAGGTTTAAAAGCCTCACTTACTCATTTATGTTTCCAAAAACATATCTTTTGTCATTCTAGTCGAATAACTCAATCTTTGCCTCGTCAAATGATAAAACTTTTCCCCAAAAAGTATTTGGCTTAAACGTGTGGGTGGTGGTGAATTTCAGTTGAAGGTGTCAATTTTGGAACAGGGGCTTCTTTCTTTGTCCTGGTGAAACTTGCTTCACTGTGGACAGTGTTCCAGCAGGTTTCACTTCAGTTTACATCAAAAAGCAGGCTTTTTGATTTCTGGCCTATTTCTGAACAGCCTAATAAATAAATTTCTTCTCATGTGAGGGCGACAGGTCTTCTTCCAGACCTCGGTAAAGTAGTGGCACATCAAGATAACATGTTGAACAGATGGTCTTGAAATCTGCATTTCTCTAAAAATTGATCCAAAACAATGACCCAATGTAGGTAAATCTATAATCATCCATCTTCCTCTGCCTTCCCATTGTATTGGTCAGTCTAATGAGTGCTGTCAAAGAAATTCTTTCTGCGCCAGCATAGAGAAATTACCAGTTGTAGTCATTTATGATCACTAATAAGTTGGCTCTGTCAGGTTAACACATTGTAGAGCGTAGAGTCTTCAGCACCACTTATTAGAAGATTTAAGGGAAACGAAGCAAATATTTGCATCTCTATGTGCTTGTGCATCCAATTCTTGTTTTTGGAAGTTATTAAAGATGTATCCTGTATATCATTTTACCATGGAAAAAGAACAGTTCAAAAAAAATCATTAAAAACTCTAAATTTCTATGACATTCTTGCCCATATGTAAACTTCTGGCCACATTTGCAGTTGTTCTAATGTCAGGAATTTGAGCTCCGTGGCGCAAGTTATCAGTAGCTACCAGAGGAAATAAAAACACCATCACATTATAAAAGCAATAGCACATTAAGGCAACCAGTGTAAAAACCAATTGAATTTTTATTCTATAGTTACTACATTGTAATGTAACTGGAGATTGGACAATGGGGGTAAAATTGAAACACTTTTAGGGAGGCTGTAGCTCAGGAGGTGGAGCAGGTCACCTACTGATCGGAAGGTTAGTGGTTCAATCCCTGGCTCCTCCAGTCTGCATGTCAAGTATCCTTGGGCAAGATACTAACCCCAAGTTGCTCTCCGATGCGTCCATCGGTGTGTGAGTGTGTGTGAATGCAGTTAGAAAGCACTAAGTATCGATAAAGTGCTTGTGAGACTGGGTGTGATTGGGTGAATGTGGCATGTTATATACAGAGCTTTGAGAGTAGAAAAGTGCTGAATAAGAAACAGTCCATTTACCATTTTAGTTCAATATCCTCCCCATACTCGGCTCTTAAGGTAGATTTTTTTACTATTTTGCTTTACCAAATCAGTCTTACTTTAACAAGCACACAATACTTAGCTATGCCGATTTTCCTGTACAACCATGTTTGTAGCTTAAGGTATGTTTGCAGAGAGGGAAGAATGAAACAATCTGTTGCGGTTGTTGTTTATTTGATCAACACCATTTGCCATTTTGACCAAATGTTTTTCTTTAAATGGCTAAAATGGAAAACAAAATAATCTTTGTGTCCTGAGAACCATATTGAGAATCACATCTTAAGGGCATATTTAATAAAATATTACCTTTAGGAACTTAATGAGCCACAGAAAACAGTTCCTCAGGCAGCAATCCACTTTTCATATCACCTGCTGTGTTGTCAAATAGCCCCAGCTTGCAGATACTTTTTCCAAAGTGAAGAGATGCCATAGAAAATATTGCTTGCAAGAAATAGTTTTTCTCACTTTCCATCTAATTTGGCATAGCGCTTTCTAATTATCTTTGTGAAATGTGTCAGCACCACATGAATGAAAACACGAGTTGACAATTCAAACCTTCTGCTTTTTTTTTCCAGTCAGAAATGCTGTTATTCTCTAGTTTTGAAAAGGCTGAAATATTCTGGGCAGATAAATATGTCCTGTCGGTCCCTTCATGATGCCACTTGAATGATGTGTGGGAGAGAATTGATGTTCACCTTGAAACCTAAAAGACATTTATGCCGTGTTTATTTCAGCGTATTCCCAAGTACCTTTTGAGTGATACCTTGTAAAGGTAACTCTTGTTTTTTTAAAGGTTTTTTCACACATTGAGCAATGTGTACATCAGGCAGCTGCTATATAATGATATTTTTCATCCTTCAGTTGCAAAACCTTTGTCAGTTGGTACATTTAGCTAGTAAAAATCTCAAAAGTTAGAGTTTAAGATTATCTGAAAGATCTGGTGGGCATATTTGTCATTTTTTTTCTTGATGGTCATTTAGTAGTCATGGTAAAAAGCTAGCACACCCTATTATAATTCTGTGGCGCCCAAATGATCAGCCTACAACTGTTTTTAAAGGATATGAGCCGTTTGTCTTTGGGTTTGTGTTTTTTACCATATTTGGCGTCTGACCAAACATCCCCCGTTGTTCCTGATAATGTTCAGATGCAGTTTGGCAAAATGTGTGCTGCCGTGTTCATTTTTGGGGAAAAGAAAAACAAAAAGACCCTTTGTCCTGGCACCCCTTCTCAATAACCCATACTTGTTCAGTCTTTTTATGATTATACTGTCATGAACTTTAGCATTTAGCATGCTAATTTAGGCATGATTTAGTCCAAGATAAAGTTCTTTGGTTCGACCTTGGTGAATTTGCAGGGATGTTCACTCCTGGGAATATTAACAGTCCTGAATGATTTCTAGTTGTAAATAATAATCTGTCTCACTTCAGACCTCAAATTAGTCAATAGCCTTATAACTCTTCCCTCCTCTAAAATCATTGCTCCTTCAAGCTTTTATAGAGATGGTCATTTGCTGATGATCACTCAATTAAGTGCATCTGATTATCACCATCTGGCTGCTACTTACCCTCATAATTCCAATGAAGAAGTAATGGGTCCCTAGATTTTCACACAGTGCTTCTGCATTTTGGCCCAATTGTTGTTAAGGAAATAATGACACCATTTTTTTTTGTTGTTGTTGTTCAGCCCCAAATAAACACTAGAAGATGAATGGATGGACGAACATGTTTAAGAATGTCATATATTAGCTTCTGATTTTTAACTGTATGATCCAACTTAGAATTCAGGTCAGGAAGCTATAAAATAAAAACAGAATTCGATATTCTGAAAATCAACCCAATACTTAATAAAAGTATCATGCAAAGACAACATGTTAAATATATATAATATAATGAAACTAATATGATTTGTTTTGTTGATCATTAATTTGTAATCATTAAATTAGCAGATTTATCAGCTTTTGATAAGGTAAAAAAAAGGGTTTACTTTTACCATAAAATGCAATATTATAAGGAAAAAATAAGAATACAACTGGCTCTATAGGACAAACACATTTAATACTGCATGAATGAGGCCCTACACTTCCAGAGCAGCACAATCACTCCTGGATGCTAGTGTACAGACCAGTACTCAATTTTCACCTCACTTGACGCACTGCACAGCACTGTAGCTGATGAATTGGTCCGCATTGCAGTGAAAGAAGCTGATTAGAAGATCTTAGTTTGGATTTTTTTATTCCTTGATTCACCAGAGTTAAAATTGGCCCCCCCCCCCCCTTTTTTTTTTTAACCCTGCATGATATTAACTATTTCTCCCTTTCTTGTGAATGAAAGAAAATGTGAATATCACTGCTTGTCTGCTCTTTTTCTTTGTTTATCAATCAGAGAATAAGAGATGAGTTAAAGGAGAGCGAGACAGAGAGAACAAGTGGCAACTAAGAAAAACTAACACATAAAGTTAAGGCAGGACACACTTTTGTTCGTGTTTGAGGGTACTGAAATGGAAAAATCTCAAGAAAAAAAAGCCTCATTTGTAGTGTAGTTATAAAGAAATTACTTCATAATGGGTTTCCCTGCATGATGAATATTGCATCTTGGGAAAATGATTCAACACACCACTGCCTACATTTTTTGCGACGATTTTGGTGCATTTTAAGAAGTGTCTTTTAATTTGTCCCTGAATCAAGCCAGCACCATAAACGTGGGGATGGAAGTTTGCCCTACAGGCATGATGCTGAATACTGATTAAGAGCTTTGGTATTGAATGTGACCTTACACACAGAAAATTGAAAATGACAGCAAGAATTTTAGATTCAAGCCAGATAATGATAAAGAAATCAGATTATAGTCCTGGTCAATTTGGGGACACGTGTCATTGTTGTAGTCAGAGCCATTGTTTGTTGTTTCTATGATTATGGAGCAGGTGCTCTCTCAGTATCTATTCTTAGCTCTACTACACAATTATAGCAACCCCATGTTGCTGTTTGGAAGTCTTTACTATTAACAGCATGAAATGTTTGGTTTGCCACAGCAAACTAATTTAGGTAGAAGAGAATATAAATTACTGACCTGCTGCGTTTACAGAAACCAGGTTATGACAGTGTATGTAAACACATCAAATCAAATAAACCTGCAAACAGTAATACTGATTACATGCTTCTTCCAACTGTGTAAATTTAAAAGCATTTGACTTTTGTGTGAGAGTAGCAGTAACCAATGAAAAAACTTACTGCATGAAATGACTGATTCGAATAACAGTAAAATGTTAAAAGGGAACTACATTGTGTTATTGGAAGCAAAACTAAAGGTGGCTATAACTTGTACAGACGTATCTCTCTCAGTGTCAGACTAAAACCAAGAAACAGCCTGGAAGTGTGTGTGTGTGTGTGTGTGTGTGTGTGTGTGTGTGTGTGTGTGTGTGTGTGTGTGTAGGCAGGCACTTGAGGACACATAAAATCTACAAATAAACTTTTACCCCACAGCAGAGATTTATTTTGCCAATCTGAGGCAAAATATATTTGCATATCTTGGGAAAATGACCCCTTTGATATTGCTGTCATGCCTCCATTCACTTTCTGTAATGCTCTATGTTGATGTTACATCATAAAATAAGAGATGGAACAAAGTATTTCCTTCTCAGTTTTTGTACATCAACAGGAAGTTGGAGGGCTTTAGTAAAGCAAAATTCAGAAAAAAATGTTTTATTTCTAGGCCATGTTTGAAACTTGGTTGCAGTGTGAGTGAGTAACCATTAGAGTTATAGTGCATTTCATTCTATTGCTTTTAAATAGTTTTTGCATCAACCCTGCACAATAAAACCTCTTTTGGCATTGGTGCCACTTTCAGTGTTTTAATGGGTTCTCTTGTTTCCCAGTGTGCTTTGTACACCTAAAGACTGCCATGACTGACAACTCCAAGACAGGTGCCACTGTGTCAACCAAGAACTGTTTACAGAGCTGAACGTTGAGCAATGTTTGGTTTCTGAAAGCAGAAAAAAGCTCTGATTCTGCTGTGTAGAATAAAGCCTTCATGTCAAACCTGAGGAAAGCTCTACAGTTTTTAGGGGACTCTTCAACCTTAAAACATTTATTAGAGACAGTACTGAAAGGTAATTCAACTTAAAACATTGGTCACAGATTATATTTTTAAACATGGAAACGAGTAATCTTAAAAGTATTTTTTAAGTTTAACAATAGCAGTTAAGGTGGCACACAACTTTAATGGGGCTGCTCAAGGCTGACAGGCAGAGAGGTTTTAAAGAGAAAACCAAATATACATTTTTGAACAAATGTGTAGCACAGTTAATGTGTGCCATCCTAATAATTCTAAAGACATATTACTGCATTGACTAATACTAAAATTTTACAAAGATGTAATTTCACTGAAACCTACAGACATGAAGGTGTGCCGATGGTAACATCAAGGTAAGCTAGCATAAGAATGAGCTTGCAGTTCAATCAGCTATGTACCTGGCTAATCATAATACTAAAATAGTGCTGACAAATGTCTCCTGGTGGCCTACTTTTTCAGTTCCATGTCTTCTTCAGAGCTGCTAAATCTGTATAGTTGCTCTTCTTAGTACCCCTGAGTTGCCGAGGTTAAGAGCATGACTCCCACCCGCCACTATTCATGAGATGTTTCATTACCTTTTCTTCCAAGCTGTACACTCACCAGGGATTTTGGATGCCTTGCGTGTACCATGTTGGGCACCATTTTTGCATTCAGAACTGCATTAATTCTTTGTGGCACAGATTCAACAAGGGGCTAAAAAACACTTCTGAAATCATGGTAGTTGCTGTAGATCCTTGGGCTGTATACCCAGTCCCCATAACAAATTTTTCTTCAGTTACTTTTGTCTTACTATCACCTTGAAAGAGTGTAGCCATTCTCCTCTGACCTCTAGCATCAACAAGGAATATTTTTCCAGGGAACTGGTGCTTACTGGATATTTTCTCTTTCTCTAAAGCCTCTGTGAACCCTAGAGATGGTTATGTGGGAGAATCCCAGTAGATTATCAGTGTCTGAAACACATGCCAGCCTGTCTGGCACAAATCTTCAAAGTCACCTAAATGACCTTCCTTTCCCATTCTGATGTTTTGTTTGAACTTCAACAGGCCATCTAGATGTGCAGATGCATAAATTCATTGAGTTTCTGGCCTATGATTGGCTGATGAGAAATTCGCATTAACAAGCATTTAAACAGGTGTACCTAACAAAGTGTCTGGTATATTATATTGTATAATGCTATATTTTATTAGTGCCTGAATGTTTTTTCCTATATAGTTATTAAAATTCCATGTTTCTCTAGGTTAATATTTTAAAAACAATGCAAATTCCATTCAATAAGTGTAATTAATTATTGTTACCATATTTAAACAGAAGCTCTTCTTGCTCATTTACTTCTAATCTGGCAATTCCCACCTCCCTTGTCCAAACATCTCACTCATTCATAAAAATGTCCACACAAGCAGCTAACATTGTTTTCTATATGTCATTTAGCCTTATTATTTTGCAGCTAATTACACAGACATACTCAAAAGGTCTCTTTTTGTGACACTGGGTCTCAGCAGATAATAGATTTGTGTGTACTTTCTGCTTTTTGGTCTTCTGAACTAAGTCTATATAATAACTTCAGAAAAGCATTTCTCCAGTGTTGTTCTCAGTGATTCCAAGCAGGTAACAGGCTTTAATGCCAGCTATTCCAGACTCTTTCATGAAGCAGTCCAGCTGCAAGTTTTTAATGTCACTTGAGCAAATATCAGTGCAGTGTTTCTTCTTCTTTTATCGTGCTTCTCCAGGTCAGTGTTCTTCCTTGACTGACCTTTGTGAGCCTCTCCAGTAGATGCAAAAGAAACATGAAAAGAAGTACATTCACCTGGTAATCGTGATGGCAGGGTATAAAAATTGCATTCACTGAGCTAGTGCAAGCACAATGTTAATTTAAGCTATGAATAATTTGCTCCCACTGCCCTGTTTTAATTTTTAAATAATCCAGTGACATGTTGCTGCGACCTATTTTTCCCATGTCCCCCCACTATTGACAAAACCTGCAAGATATATATGTTTAGGAGATGCTGTCAAGAAAGGGGAAAATAGACCCTATTTTTCCAGTGACTGACAAGTATCAACATGAACAGTGTCACCAGATATGTTGTGTTTCACATGGCACTTGTCAAGCCACAGCTTCATCACACTCCCCCAGCCCTCTGTGGTCATTGGGAACACTGCCCTTGAGAAACTGTGTTGCAGCAGTACCTGAGCGTTCAACACAAGCATCACACTCCAATCAGCCTCCACCAGCAATTTTTCTCACAGCAAACAATCAATCATTTTCCCTTACTGTCCCCTTAAATATGTTTCAGCCACCACCTCTAAAAAGGTTAAAGTGCTTGTCATCCTCCTGATCTGTCTCAGCCATTGGAAATGTTACAGCTGCTCGAACAGGGATGATGACTTTGAAGAGCTGTCCCTACTTAACATATTTCAGGCAATTAAGCATCTCCAACGGCCAGTGAACGGCATTTTTTTTTTAAATCGAATTGCAAATACCCCTCAAGCTGAGTTTCCATAATCATTAGTTAAAATGGTTACATTTACATTGTGTTCGAGTACTTGTAATCACAGGCTGAGTGAGAAATTGTCCAGGCCAATATTACTGCATATCATAAATGTACTACATATACAGTTGCTAGCCAGTAAGTGATGGAAATTTGTTGTACAGAAAATTACATGTCAGCAAGACAATGGACCTGCCTCTTCATCAGAACTCTGCCAAGAATGAAATACAGTATTTGTTTTATTAAAAGTCTACATATTGCTCCGGCTGAATGCTGGATATTAATGTTACATACATATATAGTTGAACATTGAAGTTTTTTTACCCGCTTTTTAACGTCACAAGTAAGGGTTTCTTGAGTTTGCCTCAGGCTTTAGAGATCACCACTTTTGCACTGGATACATTTCAAACCATTAACTTGTTAAACTATTACTTCAAAGTTCCTGATCATGGCACTGGATCACAGTGGCTTACGCAGCTTAACTTGATCACACTTAATATATAACTTAGCAGGATATTCATTATTATAATGCTCCGTTTCTATTTAGAAAAAACATTTACGTTCTCATACATTGCAAAAACAAATGTATGAGAACGTAGCCAATGTCTGAAATTGAGCATGTGCTACTGAAATGGTAAAGATGATTTTCTGAATGAAATGTCCCTTTTATGAACCTATTTAATCATAAGGTTTGACAACTGAACTTTATTTAATTATTTCTTTTTAATTTTATTCTTGTGAAATATTGGATGCATAAAATACATTAAGGTTCATGCCAGCAGTGTCCATCAAATTAGCTCCCTTTATCAGAGTTGGCAAAAGTATACACATTCTGTACTTAAGTAGAAGTACAAATACTACAGTTAAAAAATACTCCAGTAAAAGTTGAAGTACAGATTCAACTTCTTTGCTCAAAGTTAAAAAAAATAAATAAATACCTGCTTTGAAATGTATTCAAAGTAAGAAAGTAAACAGTAGGTCTTTGCATGTTGTTTCTATTTGTGTGCAAAGCTAACTGAACCTTGTACAATATTAATATGATGATCAAATAATATCAGTAGATTGAATACAAACTTTGGTCCAACTTGTTTTAATTATAATCGACATGAATCTGAATTAAAAGAAGGAAAAAAAAATGTTTTCTGTTGCCTACATTGTAGAGGGTGACTTTGTCTCTAAACAGGAACGTGTGTAAAGTCTGGGATTAGCCCTTTAATATGAGGGCTAATCCCAGAAATATGAAATAACTGCCAGAAATCTTAAATTTTTTGATAATGAAGTGTTTGTTTAACCTTTACAAAATATATAAAAAATATAATAGATTAGTTTTAATTTGTAACATATTTGCTACATAAACCATATTTTTGCAATTTAGTCATTCAAAATGTGTCATGCAATTTATATCATTCTTTGAGGGTAAAAAAGTTACACTGATGATGTAGAAGTCTCAAAAACTCACAAAACACACACGTATCAAATACAATACACTTTGCTTTAAAGGGTTAAAATGGGATTCAGCAGGTGGGGGAACCCTAAAATTTGTTGTAATGACTCAGTGTGGGGTAAGGAATTACAAGTCACAATAATTTCTACTGAGAGCTTCAGTAGATTTTCCTGGTGTGCAGGCTTGGCACAGAATAAATGCATACCAGCAATTGAGGTGAGGCTTCTGGGAAATAATCGGCAGGTGATCTCCACAGAACACCAACCAACAAAAGTGTAGCCAGGCAGCGGCGACATGGACGCAACTCCCACCTGGACCACGAGGAAAGTCAAGTGACCGAAGCCCGGATGTGTTTGGCAACAGGTGAGCGAGTCAGGGATACTCAGATGGCAGCTACTATTAAAAAAAACAAAAACTAATGTGATTGGCTCACTAATTGCCGGATTATTGAAATAAAACATTCATTCTGCTACATATTAAAATAAAATACAAAAAAAAAAAAGGCACTGGCTTTATGCTCTTTAGGGCTGGATGCTGAAGTACCACAACCGTCACTTATGAACATCTGCAGTCGTTCCAGTGTTGTGGCAAACAAAACAACAACAACTAAAACACTGCTTCCCACTTTTAACCTTAGGTGATAAATGAACAGGACTGCCCTTCATGTGTTCCTGTTTAGGCATAGTTAGGCTTGATGTTTGGAGGCTCGCAATGACGAAATAACGACTCCCTCTAAATCCGTTAAAGCAAAAGTAATGAGCCTGTTCTGAAAATGTAAAGAGTAGAAACTACCGATCTTTGTTTAAGAGTATGGGGAGTGAAAGTAAAAGTCCATTTAAAACTGGACCTTGTACTTGCTGTTCTTGCTGCTGCTGAAACCACTTGTGTGTATGTGTGTATGCCAGTGTGACTCAGAGAGGGATGGAGAGCAAGTTTTGGTGTGTCTGATTGCATTAGTGTGTGGCTTGTTTTTCATTGACGTTTCCTCTTATTTTTCTAATTTACCCTAGCTGGAGACGCTAAAGTGGAATGACAGAAAGAGTGAACAGAGTGCTAATCAAGTCAGGATAAGACGGGGTGAAAAAAAAAAAAAAACCTACCCTGACAAAATGTTTGTTTTGCCCCTTTTTTCTACTTATTTCTCCTCTCCTTTCTTCTCCTCTCCTCCCTTAACTCCTCCACGGAAATGACATATCATTACAGGCCAATCTTCACAGGGACTGTACTTGTCACTGAATAAATCATCCAGACACAACTGGGTTAGAAAAGGAGGCCTGTGCCCCAGCATGAAAAGATGCATGTACAGTAAATGTGCATACTCGAATACATGCATGCAGAAACTGTCATGGTAGACAAGTCAAGACCTCTGTGACCTGATTAGAGCAGAACTTGCAATCATTTTAGACAGTTCAATCAAAATATATGTCATTGTGAATGATGCAAGCAAACACCTTGATTTTCTTTCCTATCCTCGGTTCTTTATGCAAGGGTGTCAAAGGCTGATCAAGGTTTGATCTGTAGCAGCGTTAGCACTTTGTGTTGTTTTGCTTTGCCTCTTTGTCACAACTCTAGATGCCGGCTTAATTCTTCTACTGCCTCATGTCTATTTCAGGAAGAATTCGTTTGTTTTCTCCGTGGAAAAAAAACACGTTTTCATTGTGATGCAGCTGAACTTCAGCCTTAGTTGAGAGACTGTTAGTACCTGGTGCTTTGTCTAGGCTGTATTTTTCAGTAGCATGAGTATTTAATTGAAGTGCTGAAATTTTAACAGCTTCATGCGAGCATCAGTGAGTCAGTCAGTGAATGTCACTACTGAAAAATGAATTCATGAATTGTTGAATACATCATATCTCCCTGACACTGCACCCGAATCACTTTACCTCCAGCCCCACCATCAAGTCAAAATTTCACCACTTTTTCCAGTTCTCACAGTGTCCATAGTCTAGATGGTAATGAATATTTGACAAAAAAACATGGAATAATGAAAGATAAACTCAAGGAGGTATTTCTCTGAATGTCGCATTTAGTCCTTAGTAGGATATGGCTGCAAGAATTAACAGTAGTACGGGGAATATGTTCACTTTAAAACCAATGGATCAGCACCATTTAACTCCTTTCGACCTGGGCACAGTAAGTAAACTTTCAAAGGCAGAAAATATAAAATTTCAGAGATGGAAACTCCTTGTGAATCACTTTTAGGACTACAGCTCTTTATACATTAACATCATTTTTTAAAACTGCTCCTTGAACAACTTTTTGTTGTCTTGTTGTTCAGCTTATGAATAAATCTACTACTTGACTTGTTCTCCATCTCCCCTGCAACATCCATGTTTTTGCTGCCTGCCACCGAGAAAAGAAAGCATCTAAAGATCTTCACAATCCACCTACTAGCTTAAGACTGCTGTTCATTTCCACCACCTTAGTTTCTATAACCATCTTCACCATTTTATTCAGTAAATTACATTTTGATCTGTTCTTTATTGCTCTGAATTTGTGATCAACTATTTTTATACCTCCATATCTTTGACAACAACGCAAGTTGATTTTTTACCTTTTAAAACACTGATGATTTATATTTAAATTAATTGTTTTCCTACCGATATTCACACAATGTTTACATCTCACACAACTGAAACCAAATTCTACAGACCTCTTTATCTGTTGGTTTATTAATTACAGACAAATTAGACGGTAGCAGGACCTCAAAGATCTTATAATTACGATTCCCTATACATAGTATAGACAGATCTGAATCAAATGTAGGTCCTGTGCTTTACTTGTTTAATCCTAATTTCTGTTTAAATGTATTACTGGTCCAAAACGAGCTGTTTCTGTTTTCAGTTTCATTTTGTGCATAAGACTAAAGTTGGAGTTAAGGGGCTCATTTTTTACGGTTTACTATATATACTTTCTACAGTTTATACACGTGAATGTCTAAATGGGTTCTTTACTTGTGAAATTAGGGTTTTGAACCTGAAGCTGTTTGGGGACACTAAAATCATAATATACATTTCTCTTATATTAAGTGATTGTGCAACCCTGTAGTTCATTGTCTGAAATGACATCTTTCAGTCTTTAAAGGCCACTTTCCTTTGAGACAACTGTCTTCTGAACCCAGCAACCAGCAAAAACAGAAGATTAAATCTTGCTCTATGCCTGAGATGATCATAATAAGAAAAAATCACTGACAAGTGGGGCCAAGAGGAGGAAACAGCCTCAAACATTATGGTTATAATTTATGGTTTAGATTAGATTCAACCATTTTTACTCTTTTGGCATTACATCGTGCTCCCTTTGTCCAGTCATCGCATAACAATTTCATGCACTAACAATACTACGTCTAACATGGATGGATTTTCCAGATTTGCTTAGGTCACTTTGAGCTAATGGCTATGCATAATTACAACAGTATTACACCAATATAGGAGAAAGATATGAAGAGAGAAAGAGGACCATTTACTCATTAGATTACATAGCACAATGTGACTTTATGATAATGGGGAATATGCCCATTTGTCTCCCCCGAGTGAATAATAAACCAAATTATTTATAGAAGTAAACAAAGCCTTGTTCTATTTTGAGGTGTGTTTTCTGGTGTGCTCCATTTTCACATGTTAATTGTCAAGTACATCCGCTGGCCCAGAGCATGAAACATAAAGCTTGCTGTGTCTTGTTGGGGAAGAAAAAGGAAATGCAAATTATGCTGGATTTCACTGAGTGTCGTATCTATCTATTTGGAGCCAGATTTCCTGCTCTTATGTGCACCCACTGTGTCATAGTAAAGTGACTGTGTGATTGGCTTACAGGTAGTTAGGTAGCCAATGGTGCTTGTCCTCTGTTCAAGCCCACTCTGGCTGTTTGCTGAGGCACAGATGAGCCACAGTTAAAGATCCTGGCACTTTTCTATGTCAGATTCACTCTTCTTTACGTCTTGTTTGGTAAAGTGAACACTGGAGGAAAACAGGATGCTCAGCTCTGAGGGAAAATGTTTCATCAGAAAACAAAGGGTTGAATCTCTTTGCCTTTTCACACCCTTCACGCAGTGACTGTAGATGAACACAGTTTCATAATCTTTGAACTGATGCCTTCAAGAAAATGAGAAGCAACAATATACAAGATGAAAGGGCTTTGTTTGAGTTGTTGAGCTGCAAAGGCCTTTTCAGGGCAAAACTGAGCTAAATTAAAATCAGCTTTTAAGAGCGGCGAAGTGTTGAGCAGATCTGTAACTGTGTGATGTTAATGCTTCATCATGTCATCAAATCCCACACATTTTCAGGAATAAGATTATTACTGAAAAGAAGCTTAACAGATATGATTGTTGAGATACATGTAGTGATTAAACAAACTGGAAGGTTGCTAGATATAATGCTTTGATTGTGCTCAGGAGTGGTTTTTACTTCAAGTTCATGTGTTTCAAACATGGATACTAGAACCAGAATGTCCCTGTATAAAAGACTAAATAAGACTTATGGCAGATAATATCTTACAATCCATCTTATAATGAACTTGCTGCATTCTTAAGTTGTTTTTTTTCTCAACAGTCTCTATACGAACCCCCAACAATGCAATGCCCTGCAGACCAGACCACCAATAACCTTGTTGGCACAAAATCAACCACAATTCACAAAATAATGTAAGGTACTCTCTGTGGCAAAAAATACTTATAAATTCAAATACAAAACTAGACCTTGGTTTATCTCGTGTCTCCGATCATCTCATGATTATGTTTAAATCCTTGTTGCCCTGCCCTGCTTCCTCCCCATCCCAGCCTCACTCCTTAGCTCAGTGCATAAACCCAGGAAGACTTTTCTCAAACACATTCACACTCACTCACACCTCAGCTGCGCTGTCTTCCTGTACTGACACTCTTTAATGCCTCTTACTATTGCACTGGGGACTATGTAGCCCCCTTAAAATTAAAAAGACTTAAGAAAAGCACCTGGTTAAATGACTCCACCTGCTCCCTAAGACAAGCATACAGACGGGCTAAGTGGAAATGGAAGTAAGACAAAGTCCAGGTGTCAAGAGAGGTGACTGTGAAGAGGTGTGACGAAAGCCAAGGAAGATTATTGAATAATGAAATAATTAATTAATGTGGATGCCAACAGACCTAAAATAGTTTTCTTTGCTATAAATCTGCTTGAAGTGGATTTATTCAGTGCTGGTCCTGCTCTGTACATCTCCACTGAATCATGAGAGCATTTCCTGAGCTTCTTCACTGACAAAATAGAAAATATAAGAGCTAGCATCTCTCTCCCTGGTTCTGGGTTTGTAGAGCTTCATCCTTCAACATTACCATAAGCAGTTCCAGCCTATAACATCCTCACAACTATCAGAGGTGATCTGACTACTGAACTCTTCTTATTGACCCCTAGACATCTTTCCAGTGCAATGTTTGAAGGAAGCTTTTTCTGCTCTACTCTTGAATGCCTTTACAGAGAGCACAGAATCGGCTCTTGTAAGGGTGTGTAATGATATCCTTCTCAACTCAGTTCATATGCAGTTTAGTCCTACTAGAACTCAGTGTGATTTTCAACACAACTGAATATGACACGCTCATAAGAAACCAAGTGGATGAAACTGATCTTAAGAGCCCAGCGATGAAGCGCTTTAACTCTTATTTAAGAGAAAGAAGCTTTTCGCTCAAAGTATGAAATTGCTCATTTTCCCCCAGTTCCCATTAAATGTGGCATCCTCTGAGGCTCCACTTCAGGACGTCTTCTGTTTTCATTATACATGCTTCCCCCAACTTAGTTTTTGAGAAATATACAGTAACATGTAATATTACTACTGCGCTGATTATGCAACACTTTTCGTCTTGTAGCTTCTTCTCATTTGCCAGCCATTAATTTCAGAATTCATTTAGATTTTTCTGAGGACTTTTAAAGCCCGTTCTGGGTTTAGATCAAAATATATCTCAGATCCTCTGACACCGGTTGTAACATGAGGTCCTCAGCCAAGGGTTTTTTGGTCATCCCACAATCTCAGCTGAGGACTGGTGAGTGACTGGTATTGGTCCACTTTTAATAATTTCCCTGTGCCTAGACTTCAATGTATGTTGTTTTTTATAATGTTTTATCATCGCTATGATTTTTCATCTCTGCGCCCAAAGGACAAGGCTAAAAACAAATATTGGATGCCCATGATTGTAGGGGCCCTCTGGTATGGTTCTGGGAGTGAAATCACACCATGGACCCAGAAACACCTCCAGAAGTCACTGCCTGTGAACACAGTTCACAAATGCAGGTTAAAGCCATGAGAACAGGCCATATGTGAACAGCATCCAGCCATCTTCTATGGCCAGAGCTCATTTAAAATGGACTTTGATGCTGTTTTCCTTGACGTGTACTTTTGGCTATATTACCCTATTAATGCATCTATTCCTTAAATGTATTCTTCTTTTCCACTTTAACTACATTGACTGCACAGGGTCAGCCCCTGCTGTGTTATGCAAAAAGAGTTACTTGAATTAAAAGAGTTTCTCTTACATAACCTTTAGCTTCTCAGCTGTTTTGTTTCAGGAGTACAAGTTAGTGAACACATTGAGGTCAGATCATCATAAGCGTTAACATCAATATCTCAGCTGGGTGTTCGTGAGTTTCGTGCTTCTTCAGTCGGCATTTTCGGTGCTTTAACTTCTAGCAGTGGTGGAGGATTCTCTCTCCAGGTCCCATCAGACTGCCAAGAACAGATGGTTTGGTTGAGCTTTTGGAGAGTTTCTGTAGCACACAGCTTTGATGAGTGACAACAGCATCAATGCCGTCATTGAAAACCGCCTCTAATCTGGAGTCTCAATACACAAGAGGCTCTTAACAGTGCCGGGAGTCAGAGAAAAAGCCACTCGATGCATCTTTGCATGTTTTTTACTCAGAGAAGAGGAGGAAGAATAATGCAAACGGATTTCCTGAATATTTCCAAATCGTCTCAACACGTGTTTGATGGAAATCATAAGACTACCGGTTTTCCACTAGGTATGCTTCTGCATTTGACAGTTTAATTAACATGTTTGCATGACTAATTTGTTTATCTTTAGGGATCATTTCAACCTTCATGCACCTCCACCTATTTTGGGTCCAGCATAGAATACATCTGTTCCTACCTGCGATGTTTGGACACCAAGGTAACACAGGCACATGTCCTAGACATAGTGACATAGATTAAATTTCCCTGCAGGGCTGACATATGGGCTTGCTGCATGCCAGGGTCCTGCTGTGCCATTTTAGACTCCTGGCACACAAACAAGCCTCCAGCACTGATAAAAGCCATCATTTACTCTAAGATTTTTACAGCCTTCATTTATCTGAGAAAACTGGCGTTTTTGTCAGTTCCTTATAAGCCAGTTTTTAGGCTTGGCGTAGAATATGAACTGTTATTTCAATCACTGGATAATGTTCTGCATGGAACAGCTAGCAAAGTAACAAAGTCAAATAGTTTAAATGGCATTTAAATTATTTCCTCTTTTCTGCACTTAAAAAAGGATGTTTGGGGAAATAAACTACTTTACTATGTTTAGTTAAGTTAATCCACAAGCTTCATACATGTTTTTTATTTATCTACTTTTTTTTTAATGCTGATGCAACCTAAAGCAACGGTCAGCATCCTGCTTCTCAACTTTCTAGGGGTTTTTTTTGCATCGAGTATGACTCCAAATGTATTAATTAATATATTTCTTTCCTTCAGTATTGCCTCTCTGTGTCGTTTTCAGTTACCACCTTCTGATTTTAACACATATCCAACTCTCGCACAGTTTATTGATAAATATATTCATGCTCAGCGTCTGTCTGCTGCTGCCTGCTGCTTCCAGTTAAAGCTGTTAGTCAGCCTGATTTCTCTGAATAGTGTGACATGTTTGAGTTGATTTCTGGTTTATAACCAAAATGACAGGTTGTTTTTTTTATATAATCGTCCTTCCAGGAAAGATGAAAGTCTAGCTCTCAAGCTTCATATTTTAAATTCAGACAAGAGAGTGATATTGATTTTTGTCACCTCTCTAATGTGTTGTTTTAAAGTAGTAAAGTATTGTTTTAATTATGAGTGACATGTGGGTTTTGTTTGTGTTTGCTGATGACTGTTTGCCCATGTATATGTTGCTACAGCGATGACTCAGTGCATCAAGCTGCCGACTGCCTGGACTCCTTAACAACACGTCCAGTGCGCTCTACCAATCTACTAGCTCCACACACAGAAACACACAGAGTTCTCCTGCCTGTAAAGATACTCCAGCTCTAACTCCATGATGGACCTTAAAGCATCCTGACATCTGCACCAGGCTTGAACAACCTAGTTATTAATGCAAGACACTATAAGGTTGTCTACAGCAGTCCATGCAGTGGATTTCTGTGTCTTCTGTCACCTCATCTGCTCTGATCCTCCCTGACCTACAGAGTGTAAATCCTGTCATGCAGCTCATGTTGTCTTGATGCTTGCTGTGTTCACAACATTTAAGTGAAGGTGTGAGAAACGAGTGTGAGCGTAATGAAAATGAAGAGCAGACGCGTGAAAAATGGAGGTGTGAGTATGTGTTAGAATGTCGCTGCTAATTTGTGTGTGAAAGTAGTTTTTGTGGCATCTTACTATTGGTTTTATTTTTCAGTAGCAGCCAATCAATAAGGTGCACAAATATGGCGCACACCCACCCTCAAAGCTTAACTCAGAGTCAACAGGCTGAATAAATTATTAAAACCTATTTTCATCCTCTATTTTCGCTGGGATAATCCACACCCCACCTGTAGAGGATCTCCAACACTGGAGCTCGCCTTACAGTTTGAGAAGCATTTCTTCAGGGTGATCATATGGGACAAGAATAATCTTTGGATGCTTGTGGAGTAACCTTTCATGTCACGATCACTGTTATTTCAGCTACTTTCCTGCCCTGTAATCATCAATTTTGAACATCTCTAATGGAGACGCATATTTTACGTGTGATATGTTTATGTTCGAGCCAACCAAATGTGCCATTGTCTCAATATTCAACTCAGAGACGATGCATAACAAAGTTTTACAGTCTCACATAAACTGGGATGCCCTAGCTTCCTCTTGATCCAGTTTCCATCTAATGAGTTGAGTGAATGATTGTTTAGAAGTAGACCTAACAGAAGGAAGCCTGTCTATTCTTAGAGGAACAAACATTTCAAACATTTTGTTTTAGACAAGTGTGAAAGGATTAAACTAGAAGTATCACTGGAATATATTGCACTACTTTGAGTTTGCAGTTTATTCACCTTCCTTCTGTCTGCTTTTTTTTTTCTCAACAGACTCTTAGGACACACCTATCCATTAAAACAATATTAGCCACTACCTTTAGTTCAACAGAAAATCCTATTAGGATCCTATTATGCACATCTCTAGTCTGCTTGGAGTCTGCTCAAAGGTGCTGGAAGTCGCTTGGCGTCTATAGCCATTATATTTAACATTATAGACGGAGCTTGAAATTTGATTTACATCACCACCAATGCAAAGTTAATATGTTCTTCTTTTGTCTTTTTTTTGTAAAAACCCTTCTTCTTGCAGATAGGATTGAAGAATTGTGCAGATATGAATAGTAACAGATGGCTTCATAACTAACTGACAAACAGATGCACAGACTTCTTTTACTTTACATTTTGCCCCAACTTTGGTTTTAACTCTGAAGCAGATAAGTGTTACTTGACAATCAGATTAAGATAATATTATTACATTTTATGGCATCTGTTTTGAAAGAAGCAAGTCTGGAAGTTGTGTCTACTTCTTTCACTCTTTTGTCTCTCTCTTATAATGTTTCCGGTGTGATTTTCTCAATCTGTGGGTAAGCTTCATAAGAATAATGATCATTGTGTTACTAGCACCCTTTTTGTGCCTATAGCAGCATTTCGATGTTTCAAAGACACCCTGCGTCTCGGTAATTAATAGCAAGATGCCACTGGTTATGTGCATGTGTGTACAGATTAACCCCAGGGAGGAAGAGGCTCTTCTTTCTCGCCCTTTCAGCGAGAAGCTGTTTGGTGTCTGAGTCAGTCTGGTGAAACACTGGAATTTCTGAAGGTTTTGCCGCATCAAGAACAGGAGACAACAGGGAGACAATGCAGCACAGACACTTGGAGAATACTTGAAATATGAAGGAAAGTCAGACTTACCCTCGACAAGGGCACAAATTATTTAGCACATCTCTCAAATAAGGGAGATCTGTCCTGCCAGTGGCACACTGACAAATCCACAGGTTTCTGTAATGGGGAAAGTTACTGGCAGCTTCTTTATGACGACCAAGCGGTGGATATTTCCCTCCCTTTTATTGTCCCTTTTATTTACTCATGAGAATCAAATCTCTTCAAAGAGCCAATCTTAGTCGAGCAGCATAATTGGATTTTTTTTTTTACTTGCTTTACTTCTTTTGCTTACTGTATTGATCGACCTGGACTGAAGGACTATACAAGAAGGTCATCAGGTTCCCCTTTCAACCTCTGTATTCTCTGGTTTCCATTGTCTTCATTTTGTACATTCATAAAAATAAAATTCTAACATTTCCTTCTAGTTTTTGTGAGCTTTTAAAAGGGAACATAAGATGAATGCCAATTTGTGTTATTTTTGACTCTCTTGAATTTCGTTCCTGCAGTGTCACTTCCCAAATGGACAAATTGCAAAGAAGAATCATATTGATGCTGCTCATAGATGTCAACTGTCAGTTTGAATAGGATCAAACTATGAATTTTCTTATTGTTGAAACAAGGAATACTTATTAATTGAAAATTCACACATTGTCAAATCCTTCATATTTTGCTGTGGAAACAAGTGAGTGCAAATGGTTGCCTGTCTCTATGTTTTAGCCCCGCAACAGACTGGCGACCTGTCCAGGTTGTACCCTACCTCTCGCCCTAGCTGAGATAGGCTCCAGCCCCCTGCATCTCTGATAAGGGTAAACCAAAGAGAATGGATGGATGGAAGATAACTTAGAACATAACTACAACCCTTATCTTTTCTGTTGCATCCATATTCATATTCTCAGCCCAAATTCAATAACTGTTTCCATAGCTTGCTGTTTGCTTGCTGTTTGCTGCACCATTTTAAAAGAGCCTTTTGGTTTATTTTGCTTTTTCCCTGCAAGCACATGTCCATTCATACCATTCAGTACACAGGGCTAATACAGAAAACAGGCATGATTAAGCAGTCAATGTCTTAATGGTGCAATAAACAGCATAAGCTGCAAAATGGGTCTAGAATTAGTAAAATAGTCTGTTTGCAGCCAAAGGTGGCTTCATGGGAAGCAAATGTAGCTAAAACCTGACAAAACATCTAAAGGTGGTGATTCTTCTGCTTATTCTTTATATCTGCCCATTCTTAAGTTTACCATCCACATTTATTTTACTGGTTGATAAATTTATTTTCTGTAACATACAGATGAGTACACATCTACTATCTACAAGACCTGAGCTTAAACCTTCCCAAAAGGCAAACCTCTACCGCCATCTGTTGGGGAAATTTATTATTCTTAGCTTTATAACTGTCAGTTCTCATCTCCCTGAAGGAAGGCACTGCACTATGTGAAATAGCATTTGAGACTTTGGCCGTTTTGCTATGGCTGTTCTTGCACGCCTAGTTTTGCTTTAGGAGTATTAAACATGTGTGATATAATAAAAATGTTAACACCAACACTAAACACCGAATGCCTGTAAAATATCATGCAATGCATATTATAGATCTTTATGGAATTCAATAAAAAGCTCTTTTTCACATAAACGCTGGAGTGGTTCTTGTGAAATCTGGCTTCAGTGTTTTTGAACAGAAACTCACCAGTGTGAACTCACACCTTCACAGTTAGAATTTCTTTTTCACACAGGCTTTTTCAGCTTACACAGAAGTTATCACATCCCTTATCATAGCATCACATTTTAAACTGAAACATGTCTTTTTTGCACAACTCTGTACATATATTCAAATGAAAGGATTAACAAAATATGAAATATTTTAATGAAAGACTATGTTAACTTGTTCACTTGACCTTCTGAACCCAAGTTTCAAAACTGATGCTGGATTTTTGAGGCTTAATGGTAAACAGTTGGACTGATTCGGATGAAAGGATTACTAGACCATGATGCCAGTCTGAGACTATCAAAGGCTTTCATTCTGAACTGCATCTAAACATCCTGATGACATTGTTTCTCAACTACCTCCTTCCTGTTGAGGAATGAGCTCTTGAGAAGACCACAATGGATGAAAATAATGAAAAGTAGTTTGTCTGACCTTCTTACAAGGACCTACTCTGTACATCCTAAGAGTAACATGCTACCTGCCATTGAAACAACAGCTCATAGGGCCGCTCTCCAAGACCCAAAGTATATAGTGGATTACTCTCCATACCCATGGGATGTCTATAGCTAAAACTGTCAGAAAGGAAAGTGTGTTTGTCTCTTTGAGAGATACTGGATTTTACACTGGATTTTAAAATATATGTAGTTGTTGAAAATATGTTACTATTTGTGCTGGCGACACCCCTCTTACACGCTTAGGAACACAGGTAGCCCATGTACTGATACTGTTACTGTCATTTGCATTTCTGTGTACATACATGGTCATTCGAGAAGCACTAAAAGTTTGCTTGTATTTCACACAAATAGTTTATTTGTTCTGCTTCAAATATGTAGACTGTGATGTCCTTCCAAGAGTGGTGAGTGCTGTCAAACTAACATTCGAATCAAACTACGGTTCAGTAGGCGCAAAGAAAACTGAATATTCAACTGCTAAAAAGGTTTCAGGTAAATTCACCAACCAAGGTTAAATAATGTCTCTTTTTTACGGACATTAACCAAATATTATTGGGCGTATAGAAAAGGGACTATTCAAAAAAATAATTAAAAGCCCCAAACTGCCATTGTAATTTGGGAAAATATCCTAGTTGTCCACAACAAAAAAAGTTCACAATATGATATGTTGGTCTGTTGATGGACTCATCCATAAGAATATTGTACAGTCTATCTACAACTGGCTTTGGTCAATTGAAAAACACATTTCAATGACCTGATGGGGTTTGTGTTCCAAACCTGTGCAGTGTCACGTGTGTCTGTAATGTCTGCAAATGAGAACTCAAGACACTGGCTGCAAAGAAAATCCTGCCAATATTCTTTGGCAATACTGGTTCCCTCCAAGTAACTATATAAAATGTTGTTTTGGTCTGTGGGCACAAGAGCTGAAAGCCTCTGACATGGCAATTTTAGGTTCCCCTAGCACTTTATAATACGGCCTGCAACTAAGAGTGATTTTCCCTAGAATTAACTAGAATTTCCATGTATTTTACCTGGTTATACCATGTAATAAAACAAACATGTACATACAAGTGATACACTAACCTACTGGAAAGGAAAAAAATCTACAGTGTAAGTAATTTTAAGTAGTGCATAAGTCATTTTTAGCAGCGTGTAACTAGGTATTTTACAGGGAAAAAAATTAAATAATTATAAGTTGTGTTTAAGTAGTAGCAGTTCAAAAATAATCTTTAGTAGTATGTAATTATTGTAAGTAGTGCATAACTGCCAGATAGTTTACAGAAAAGAGGCATAAATTATAATGTAATTAATTTGAATTAGTCTGCAATTTCCAGGTATTTTTGTGGAAATAACAGTTAAAATTTCCTCATTTTATATTGTAAATATGCGTTAGCCTTAGTAGCATGGGCCACATTATGTAGCTAACCTCGTTTTTTTTACACATTTATTGTGCACTATATTGGTTCGCATCGCAGATGTTGTAAGTTTCAATTGTTCTTTTATGTTAGGCATAAAAATGTGATAAGGACTATTCTTTTTTTTCTACTTACAAGAGAAAAAACACAGCAGCAAACACTGCAGGGCAAAGGGCCACCAAAGGTCCACAATCATGGAGCCAAGTCAAACTTCCTTACACAAACATTTAAAAGAAGCCTGGTGAGGAACTTTGTCGCATGGAGTCACACAAACCACCTGCAACTCAACACCTCAAAGACTAAGGAACTGGTTGTGGACTTCGGGAGGTCCAGAGCAGGTCCACTGCCGGTTCAGATAGAGGGGGAGGAGGTGGAGGTGGTCAACAAGTACAAGTACCTCGGGCTGTGGGTGGACAATAAACTGGACTGGTCATGCAACACAGAGCACCTGTATAAAAAAGCCCAAAGCCGACTGTACTTCCTCAGGAGGCTGAGGTCTTTTAACATCTGCAGGAAGCTCCTGAGGATGTTTTACCAGTCGGTGGTTGCTGGAGTACCTTTTCTATGCTGTGGTGTGCTGGGGGAGCAGCACAGCAAAGAAGGACTCATCCAGGCTGGAGAAACTGATCAGGAAGGCTAGCTCTGTGGTCGGCATGAAGCTGGACACTCTGGTGACAGTGGCAGAGAAAAGGACATAAAGAAACTGATGGACATTATGAACAATGCTGGGCATCCTCTGCACACGGCCATAAACAACCAGAAGAGTCTGTTCAGTGACAGGTTGCTTCTCCCCAATCAGAACTTGTATTTTTATTTTTATTCCTATTTATTCTATTTATCCCCTTCGTATATTTTATTTATATATGTCTCTGTATTTATATATGTGTGATGTGTGTGTGTGTATATATATATATATATATAATTTCTGTAACTGTAACTTCTGTCGGTGCTGTGCTTTTGGAAACTCGAATTTCCCAGAGGAACCCACCCGAGGGATTAATAAAGTTCTATCTTATCTTATCTTATCTTAATTTATATAAAGTACATTAGATGATCAATGTGAATGACCAGAGTCCAATAAAATTATGTGGTTTTTATTATTTATATGCAAACCCAAAACTGAACACAACAGAAGTAACAATAAACTATTCATATTACCTGTGAATAATTTCAAGGTTCAAGGTTCAAGGTTCTTTATTATTTGTCACATGCATAGTTATACAAGTATAACACACACAATTTAATTTATATGTTTTTATTTGTAGTTCAGTTCTTTGCTTTCTTTTTGTTCTTCTTGTCTTTGGCTTTTCTTCTTTGTTCTTTCTTTTCTTTTTTCACTTTCTTCTGATGATTTTTCATTTAAGGAGGAGGTGGAAGCTTCTCTAGTCCTCATTGTATAATGATTCCTTCTTGTCTCTATAATTGTGAAAAATTACCCCTTTAAAACTATTCTATATGATTTAATTCTATAATACCACTGTGATTTAAGCTAAAAATTGAAATTCCACTTAATTCTAAAGGGATTACACTCATTGTCAAGGGCTACTCGAAACATGTATCTGTGCATGAAAACTCGTGTTAAAGTTACAGGGTTACATACAACAAATATGCAGTGATTTTCCATAGTAAAGTCAGCTACATTTAAGTTACATTTGCAATGAACAATAAAAAATAAAATGATGGTTATAAATGATAGCGAAATCTTGCAATCCAAATAATTTTATTTCATCAGATAATTAATTCCTGGAGAAACTGAATCTCGTCATGAAATTGCTTTAAAGTTTTACATGTATTGTGAATCCAGGATGTCCAGATACTTGGCCTCAATCATTCTTGGAAGCAAGCTCGTCCTGAGAGAAAACACATTAAAAATGTGTGTATTATTTACAAGGAAACAACAAATCTTCAAGTACTTAGGGTAAGAACATCACTTCTTGCGTGTGTGTGTGTGTGTGTGTGTGTGTGTGTGTGTGTGTGTGTGTGTGTGTGTGTGGTGGGGGGTTCAGTGGGAAGAGTGTCTTTCTACACGTAGAATATAAAAATAACTGCAGACGCAGCGGTCCCCTTTTTCTTCCTTTTTTTTAATGTGAGAAAGTAAAGGTTTAATGCTACTTTTTCCATGTAAAACATTTAATTTTGTTTTGTTTTGATTTTAAGAAGGTCGTGTTGTACTGCATTTGTTCTAACACAAACTGGTACTAATTGCAAAAATGGGACCATAAAAAACCCTGTCAGGTTATCTCACCTGACAGGGACCAGCAGGATCATCAGCAAGGGGAAAACCATCTTCATGTAGGGCAGAGGATACATCCCGAATGCACACAGAATGATCAGCTGGATTATCTGCAGCCCCGTGAAGTAGTGGACCTTCCTCTGAGGCACACGGCGAATGTAGTGAGTGGGAGGATAGGAGGTCTAGACAGAGACAGAATAAGATATGATTAACTATGTTTTAAGTGAGATTAACTATAATACCCCCCTCAAGCCAAGATTTGTATATAATAGCATACCTGTTGCTGCAGCATAAATTACGTTTTGAGAAGAAAAGGTATGCTAAATACTCCTGTAAGCTCTGGAATTGTAATGCAACATTTGCATTTTTTTCAGAAGTGCGTTGCTTTATATTTTACGGAAATGTTATTTTAATTAAACTCATTGCTATGCAAAAATGTGCCATGTTATTGTACTATATTTTGTCTATTTAAACCAGACCATGATAAAGTCTTATGACAAAAATAACTTTGTTTTCCATTAAAAACAAGTTGTTCTTGTTATGGTGTGCACCAACTTATCATATGAAAGTTCTGTGATATAACAAGAGTGGGACCAGTCATGTGATAACAAGAGATCTTTGTTTCCTTTTTTTTCCCCAGAAGAGTGATGTTTTTTTTCTGCTGGATTTTAGTTTCTTCACTCTTCTGCTTTTTATTTGTTAGTTAGTTATTTGTTTTGTTTTTTACACTGCTACTGGTTATCATTTGTAAAGTTCAATCAATACAAAGGAAACAAAGAGACAATAAACTAGAATGAGGAACAGGATCAGTAAACCAAACCACACTCTTCTTATCTGCTTCATATCCACCTGTTCCTTTAGCAGGAGGGTCATGCGGTCCACCATTTGATTTCCGTCAAGTGAAGTGGCTGCGATGTAAAGGAAGAGCCCATAGAGCACAGGCTTGGGAATCCACTGCAGAGGAATGGGCAGCATGAACACGGACAGGCCGATCAAGATGTTGGCCACCAGTGAGGTCAGACGTGTTTCCTTCACACTAACGATGCTATTAGGACAAAAAGAGAGGAATGAGTTGTTTGAGCAACCCAGAACAATCTTTATATCTTTTAATGCATAAGATCAGCTTTTGAATCCAACATGAAAGGATAGAAATTAAATGGATCACTGACGTATTAAACAATTTATGGGCAACTATGCACACTACGTCTGCTGCAGAGATAAGCCAGAGGTTCTTTAAACTACATACAGTAACCATTTTGTTATTCTGCTTAGTTTTGAACTGACACTCTGTCACAAAGGTTTCAAACTGAGTGTTAAAAGCATTCATAAAAGCTGGTGCTTTCCGTGCGGTCAGAGCACACCTCGTTTTAACTTTACTCACGTCGTGTAGAGGTGTCCGTTCTCTACTTGCTGTTCTACTTTGGCAAGCTGACGGGCATGCAGAGAGGAATGTGGGAAAGCGGCGTGCATCCATGGCAACCCCAGACAGGACATGAGGATGTTAATGAAGCCTGTCAGCATTAAGTCCCAGTGGAATGCTGTGCCTTTTAGCAACCTGGTATAGATGTTCACACACGTAAGCTTAAAGTGGTTTGTCATTAAAGGCACAGCATCAATACCAAATACTGTAAAGGTGACATTTAAATCACAGGTTCTGCTGTGTGTCGTTCTTCTCATAGCTTAGAACTCAAACATAAAGTGGGATTCGTACTTGTGTTCCGGCACATGTGTCAGTGAAATGACGATGTTCTGGTCAATAAAGATGAGCAAAGCAAGTAGAAACCCCAGACCAACTGCACTCAGTGCATTCATTCCTGACAGCTTTTCAAATGGAGGGAACTTGAAGATCGGACCATCGTGTACACTGAACACGGGAACTAATAGAAGCAAAACATTTACAGAAAGCTTGTTACAAACATACAATGAAAACAAAAAGTAAATAATTGCTTGAACACTAACCTTTCTGCTAGTAGCCTCTGTTTTAAAAGCAAAGCTTAAAATCTGTGTCTATCTCTCACACACACAAAATCCCCAGACTGGGTTTAAAGTTCACTTGAAGCAAATGTTTTCCCCTTTCAACAGAGGATTTATGAACAGTGAAAAACGTTATGTGCCAGGGTTGTGACTTTAAGCCTCGAGAGTACTCTTCTATCATTTCTTTCATTTGAAAGATCCATACTCACGCTGTATGTCAATGAAAAGGTAGGAGCCAGTGAAGGAGAGTATCAGCACAGACACAGGCAAAGCACAGTCAGACACCACCTCTCTGATTCTGTCATTCAGGTACGGGCTGTTGGGAAAATAGCAATAAATATTTCAGCGTTTTGCAACTCTGGTGTAATGACTTCTACAAGTAGTTTTACAGCACATTTACTGCAGTTACTCTTTGTGTTTGGGAAATAATTCATGTCAAGTGCTGAAAGCTGCCACTGAGGGAAAAAGAACAATGAAGTCCCAGGAGTCAGATATAGAAATGCATGATAACAGAGTCACATATATCTAACTCACGTATTCCAGTAATATTACTGCAGGGTGAAATTCATTGCACATGATTTGTAACCTTGCAATCCAGTCTTGGGATGCACGTTTTGTCCTTGTTTTGTAGGTTATGTGAACCTATTTGCAGCAAGCATGAGGGGAAGTGGAAGTAACTATCACAAATCTTCTCATTTGCTTCAGCTTATTTGGGTGAAGGTCATGGGGGCAGCAGTCTAAGCAGAGATGCCCAAACCACTCCCCAGCAACCTCCTCAAGCTCTTCTAGGGACATCCTGGCTGGATGTCTCATAAATTACATGGCTTCTTTTGAATTGGATAAAGGTAACTAGCTAAGTATCTACTACATTATACAGCTGCAGTTCCCTTTGTTAATTTAAACCCAGGCTTAAAATCACTACTAGGTAAAAGCAGCAAACAGTCTAGTTACACATAGTGGAGTAAAGCTCCTGATAACTTTAATATTTCCTCTCAGTATTGCACACATAAGTGCTGCACATGAGTAAATGCATTTTCTGTCATTGCTTACAACAGAGTTTAAATTTGTCCTGTAGATTTTTAAAATTCTGAATATAAAATGGACGACAGTTAAAACACAGCTTTCATGTTATTAGTTAAAGAGTAACATTGTTATACTGCAGTACATCCTACTACTTTAAATACTAAGTGTTAAACATGTGGCAGTGCTTTCCATTTTATATCTCATGCAGCGTCTCTGGTTGTATCACATCATATATCTTTCACATTTGATTGTTCCATCTTTCTATTATTGCAGTTCAGCTGACTAAAATATTCATGACATGACATTTTTATGGCTTCGCTACTCCAGATGGAAAAGAGTCTGCTTTGGGCAGCATTTGAAACAGAGTATTTCCCCTGATGTATTTGGTATGTTTTGAAATATTGTTTTCTCTTGCGTGTAAAGTGTACTGAAGCACAGTTTGCTTTAAATACGCTCAAATTTCAATGTGGAACTTGTACTTTTAATGTGGTATTTCCACCTGGTGACACTTTATTGTTCTTTTATAAAGATGACAGATGCGTTCCCAGGAGAAAAAAAAACTAGAGTTGCGCCTCTGCTTACTACATATATTTTGATACGATAAAATAAGCTATAAAATGGTTCAGATATCCATAATGTGAAACAACAAGTGAACAAACATTACCTCCTCTTGATGAGGTAGAGTGTATAACCCAGCCACAAAGTCCCCAACATGAGCAGGAGACAGAGGATGGGTCTTTCTCTTGTGCACAACACCAAAGACTCAGGCAGGAAGATTGACTCTGCATGTCCTGACATCACCCTGGTCTCATTGTGATGCTCCAGTGGGGTGTCTGTCTTGTTTTTTGCACTGTCTAGAATCTCATTAATCTGCTGAAGCACCAGTGTTTTGTTTGTGGTCGTGAGAATGGGCCCGTGGTAATAATGGTGAAAAACTAGAAAGTGGAGTAGAAAGATGGAAGAAGAAGAAGAAGAAAAAAGATATGTCACTAAAGACAAACTAGAAGACAAGATATAGCTGTATGTGATCTTAGTGGAACACATCCCACAGTTGCAGGAACTTATTAAAGTCTGTAGCAGGAAATGTAATATAGATCAGCGGTCTCCAACCTTTTTTGCGCCACGGACCGGTTTATACCCAACAATATTTTCACGGACCGGCCTTTAAGGTGTCGCGGATAAATACAACAAAATAAAACTAGTACCGGTACCGAAAAAAAGAAGATTTATTCATAACACATGTAAAAGACCAGGAAAACAGAGTTAACGATAAAAACGATAACAAAATAACGCTGAAAACCGATAAAAACCCTGAAAACCATATATTTCACACCTGAGCCTCAACTCTTGCGGCCCGGTACCAAACGACTCACGGACCGGTCCGAGGCCCGGGGGTTGGGGACCGCTGATATAGAGCATCCACACAGTTAGTATTTTACAAATGTAACAGATGATTAACGTAATCACCTTTACGTCATTCTCTACATATTTACAGTTATTCAAGCATTGCTCAATTTGGAGTCGATCGGCAGAAAATTACAAGAGCCTGAGGCTCAGAAGAAAAATTCTTAAGAATCCTAGATATGTTTAGCCATTTTTTCCTGACTTGTTACAGAAACTTAACACAAAAATAATAGTTCACAAAAAATGTTTTCCTTAATATTATATACTGTATGTCCTCATAGAATACTGCTCTGTTTCTACTCTTTGCTTGTTTTTCCTAAAAAGATTTTATTGTGGCAGTCTGACATTAGTTGGACTCACTTTTGATTGTGCCTTTCACCGCATCTCCAACAAATGCAATTGAGATGAACAATGCAATCACTTCTTCTGTTGAGCTGGAAGAAAAGAGAAGCAAGCAGCATGGTGCGATCATTCATGTTGTATCAAAAGTGTGGGTTTTTTCCAAAGCACAGACAAAACATTAACTTCAGTGGAAAATTATGGCTACAATGGCACGAGAGAATGAAAGAAAATTACTGATTAAAGCTGAAAACAACAAGTAATAACAGATTAGCCTTTATCAGTTCACTTCAGTGTTTAGACAAAAGTAGTGGCCTTCTGTCTGTGATATTTAATAGTAACAAATATTGTTTACGAGTGTGTATTTACCGTTTGAAGAGTTTCATCAGCAGGCTGACATTGAATAAGCCTCCGAGGATGAGGAACAAGCTGTTCCATAAACCGATGCAGGCGTAGAAAGCATCAAAGTCGAGGTCGTAGTCATCACAAATACCCCTGATGACTGCAAATTATACAATAACACACACAAACTCATAAAAGCTTATTAATTTCAAGAGCATTCCACTATTTAAGTGACAACATATTGCTTAGCGAGTTGTTGAAATTAATACCTTCATTTTTAATGGTCAATTCTCAGATCTGACTACTAATTATATGCAAGGCAGGTGTTGTATGAAGTAGATTATCAGGAGTCTTTTTTTATATAACAACAGCTGTCTGTGGTGACTGGAGATGGTGTTTAAAAAAACAAATCCTGAAATAAATTTTAGTCAAACGAGATTGCAAAGGTCTGTAGAGGTTAGTCATAAGTCTCTCTGAGTGGATCCTTGCAAACCAACATTTAAGCCAAAGGATGTGATAATGAGTTACATCGAGTCATTTCAGACTGCATTCATTTCTTTATTGCTGTGGCCCAGTAATGACTTCATTTAATTGCTTATGCTGCCTAATGTTAGCCATCAGGCTTGACTCTGACCTCATTTGCTGCACCTAATCCCACCATGTAAACTTCAAAGCAAACTAATTGTATGACTTATTTGTCATTAAATAAGTGTTACTTATTCAAAAATCTAACTTCTATAGTCTGACATCCAAATCGTAGCAAGCAATGTGAATGTACCGCTTATGAAGATGGCCAGTGGTGCAGTAGTCAGCGGAATGACAAGCGGCGAGCCAGCAAACAAAGCATAGATCACTCCTCCAATGCTCTGGCCAACAATGGTCTTCTGAACATCTTTCAATGAATGAAACAGATACGTATTTTTCATTAAAGCTGTTGAACATACTGTGTGCCAAATTAAGAGTAAAGAAAAATCCCATACCTATTTCTCCTCTTGTGCTTTCATCATTCAGTGAACCAAAGGCAATGGCAGGCAGTAGAATTGCAATGTAGAGGAAAATCGCAGTGGTGGTGTACTTCAAGAGAGCGCGGTCACTTCCAATTATACCTGTTTGAATTATACAAAATGTTACTAAAGCTACACAGTAACAAATCCACAAAACAAATGTGAAGGAAATTGTTATTACCATCTGTGAAGTCTGAGGGGTACAAAGGCAGCCTGCGGCGGAAGTCATCATAAACACCCTTACCAAATCTGAAGAAATCTGTGCACTGCGAAGAAGGTAGGACATAGTCAGGCCCACTGAAGCTGTGACAATATAATGTGACATAATATAATGCTATATATTACAACTGAATGCATAATGTATCAGAAATGTGACTGTGATATGCTTTTGAACTAAACCAGAAACATGCAGTCATTTACTGTACAAAAGCCTGAACTATGCTGGTACACTGTGGCCATGATTTATACATCATTAAAAGTACAGGCAGCATAAATGCCATAGACTTTGTTCACGCATGTTGCTTTAGGTATCAGTGAGAAGATGAACACTGGAAAGCTATTCTGAGTAATGTATCTGTCAGTTTGAAGACTTATTAGAAGGGAAAAAACTACCCAGTGGACATAATAATGTGACTTTATCATTACAATAAATATTATAAATACACCAAAAACTACCAGGAGTTTGCACTTATGTGTGAAATGTTTATTTGGCTAGAAGAGGGTTTGGCCTTCATGTAAAATGACCCTGGATCCTTTACCGTGCGGTGCAGTTGTTTCAACATTCACGGATTATTAAAAATAATCTGAGGATACAAGTGTGGTGTCTCAAATCCAAAACACACACTTAAAAAACAAACAACAACAAGATAAAAAGTGTATTAAACTAGCTGTTGATTGCATTTGCTTCCATGAAGCCAGATTCTTAAATAGACACAGACATTTTGGAAGTAAAACTGGATTTCTTCTCTTCTTATATTCTTGGTGTTTTAGGAAAGACCCTTTTTTCTCCTTTAAAAAAAATAATGACGTGAAAGCGATCACAAACATAGACTTCCATTACCAACTTCTGTCACCGAACACAAAAATGTATTTAAAAAAAATTACATTCACATTTGTGCTTTGAATTTATCTTTGTGACTTTTGTATTTAAAAATGATCCAAGTGGAGACATTTCAGAAGGAATTTAGCTGATGTACGATATAAAACTGAGGTGCTGGCATCCATAATGTTTATTTTCACATTTTACTATTCTAGGATTGTAGGATAGGCTTGGCAGCAGCAAGCCTATACTTAAATGCTGTTTTGAAAGCAGTCAGAACATCAGGTGTAACCACAACCTGATGTAAACTTAAGTCTTTTACAACCTATTACATGTTTTTTCGCTTAACTGTACTTCGGTGTTTCCTTTCTCCCACCTCGTGCTGAACAAACACATTTCATCTTAATTTAGAAACTGGACTTAATGACATACATGGACGTGCACACGTTCAGCTGCCATTTCCATCAAAGACTTGGCTGCTTTTTCAGTCTTTATTGTGCATTCTGGCTCAACTACTTTATATTACTGCAGCACATATGCCTGAATAACAGGGAAACGCGGGGGTGGTCTCCACATCTGAAAACAACCTAACACTCAGTAGAGAAATTTGTTTATGTGACTAGTTAGCTAGATTTACACATATGTTTCTCTTGGTTACTTATTTTTACCTGGAGTGGTTTGCCCCTGCGTGGATCTGAGTCCTCCACTTCCTCTGTGACCGGTTTGTCACTGATTACAGAGAGCTGTTGTCGGTGGTTGACAAGCTCCTGTTTGAACTCCTCTTCGGTCTTTGTCTCCAGAAGCTTCTGTCTGAAGGAAATGCCAGAGAACATTGTTGCAAATGTTCTACCCACCTCAATGGCTGTCTTGGTGCTTTTCTAAAAAACAGAACAACAAAGTTGATGTCATGTCATTCTCTGCATTCTCTGATTCACAGCAAAAAGCCTTCGACAGGATCCAATGGCCATTCTTATTTGAAGTTTTGAAAAGGTTTGGCATTGGAAACAGATTTTTTAAATGGATTCAATTGATATACTCCAACCCTCAAGCAGAGATTTTAAGAAATGGTCTTTTTTTCTGCACCATTCAGATTATATCGTGGAACTAGACAAGGGTGCCCCTTGTCACCTCTCTTGTTCACCTTGGCAATTGAGCCTCTTGCGATGGCAATTCAGAATCATAAAAACATATCAGGAATTAAAGTAATGTTGACCACCGTATTGCCCCATATGCAGATGATGTGATCCTGTTCTGCACTAATTTAAACAAATCAATACCATCCATATTAAGTCTCATTAATACATTTAGTACATTTTCGGGTTATAAAATAAACTTTGCTAAATCCGAAATATTATTTTTGAATTAAAATGAACGACAAAATCCTCCTATCAATACTCCCTTTCTGCTATCTGAACATGGGTTTACTTATCTGGGTGTGAAATTAACTCCCTCAATTGAAAATATTCTGGCATCCAATTATAATTCCTTAACAACGTCAGTTACTACACTTCTAAATAGATGGATGAAACTACCTATATCTTTAATTGGTCGTATTAATATACTAAAAATGTCAATTTTGCCAAAATATCTTTACCTTTTTCAATCAGTACCTCTCTCTCCACCAAACTCTTTTTAGATTTGCAAAAACTATTCCGAAACTTTATTTGGAACAACAGAAGACCAAGACTCAGAATCTCATTACTAAACCTCCCTTATGAAAGAGGGGTTTACAACTTCCAAATTTAAAGTGGTACTTCTGCTCAAATCAGAGCGGCAATGTTTTATTTTGTTAATGAGCAAACTCCAGTGTGGGTTTCTGTGGAGTCCACAGAAATCAAAAGTCCCCCGAACTTATATCTTTACTCAGCCGACAGGAAGACACTAAATAAGCAAACTAAGAACCCCTTTTTAAAAAACACTATAACGATCTGGTTTGAAACACATAACTACTTGGGAGAAATGTTACAACTGTCTAGGTTTACTCCGATATTTGGAAATAACTATCATGGCTGTGTGTAGGCAGGCAGGAAGAGAGGACCCAAAATGCAGGACTCAAGGAGGAAGAAGAAACTCAAAATACACAGCTTTATTGCTGGGATGAAGCAGAACAGAAAAACACTAACTAAACTAGGAGTACCGAATAACTAGACAGGTTGGCAGGCTGGCAAAAAGAACACACAGAGGGAGTGAGGGCAGAAGACGTTAACGACGCGACACCGAGTAGGGGAAGACACAGACACTAAATACAAGAGGTGAACGGAGCGAAGAGGAAACAGCTGGGAGACACGGCTGACGCTGATTACACTGACGAGACAGGGAGAGCACAAAGCTGAACGCACTGACATAGGGCACAGACCTACAAAATAAAACAGGAAGCACACGACAGACAGAGACACAGACGCAGACTCGTAAGCAGGCCTACCGAATATAACACATAGAACTCAAACAATAATCATCATCATCATCAATAAAACACCAGAGAAACAAAAGGTTCATTCAAAAATAGACCAGAACTCAGAATGCTGGGTCAATACTGACCCAGAACCGTGACAATAACAGCTTTCCTCCTGGTAGCGCGGATGCAGGCTTTAAATTTTGGTTCGATCAACGTATAAGAAAAGTGTCTGATATATTTAGGAATAATACTCTTATGTCTTTTGAACAACTTAGAAGTACTTTTTCTATTCCTGTCAAACTTATTTTTTCCATTTCTTCAATTAAGAAATTTTATCTTAACCACACAAGGTAGCAGCTTAGAAATCCCCACTTCCTCCTCTCTAGAGAGCACAGTTATAAAGCATCTAAATGGGAGAGGCCGAGTTTCTGCATTGTACAAATTATTTATGGAAAATTCCATCAACACAGTCTATTTTAGAGGCTTGGAGGAATGATTTGCAAACGGATATATCTGATGATGAGTGCTATAAATCATGCTCCTTGGCCCAGAGTCAGACATTTAATGTGCAATCTGAACTACTTCAATATAAATGGTTAACAAGACAATATCTTACTCTGTCAAAAATGCATCATTTTAACTGAAACATCCCAGACTCCTGTATTAAGTGTGGAGTGGACAGGCACTTTATTTCACTGTATATGGGAGTGTCCACGTGTGAAAATCTTTTGGGAAAAGGTAATAAATCTTTTGAGTCAAATCATTGGTGACGTGATTCCACTTCATCCTAAAATATGTATTTTAAATATATACCCAAATAATTTTGTACGTGCTGCAAACAATAGAGCTCTGTTAACGACTGGACTTTTGGAATCCAAGCGCTGTTGCTATTTGTTGGAAAAATCAAAAAATATGTGGACTAACTCAGTGGCTTAATGGACTGACATCTATACTATCTATGGAGAAAATAACTTATGCATTAAGAAATAAACTGGACAGGTTTTGGGCGATATGGTCTAAATTCTACAACTTTTTTGGAGAACTGCAGCGTGCACACTGTGGACTTAACGGCCTGAAGCACTAACTTGATTTGTATATCTGCTCTTCCCTTCTGTTATGGTTTGCTTTGTTTTTGTTTCTATTACTATGTTGTTTTTGTTGTTGTTGTGGGTTTGTTTTTTACTTATTTTGTTTTTATTTTTTATGTCCACGGTGTATCATGTAAAACCGGTTAAAACCAATAAATAAATGTTAAAACAAAACAAAACAAAAACAACAAAGTTTGGCTTTGTTAGTTTCTGTCAATTTAAATAATAATTTAGGTGATGTTATTATGTTGTGTTATTATGTTAATTATCACATGTGATTTTTGCATTTAATAATACAGCAAAAACACTGAAATACTTAGTAGGGCTTCTTTTAAATTTGACTTGTGAGGATAATGTATTACACATTTTTTAAATATTCAGTGTCATTTTTGTTTAGTGTTTCAGAAACAGTGGGATTAGGGGACAAATGATTGTGGTTATTAGGGCCCTCCCTGAGCCTGGTTCTGCTGGAGGTTTCTTACAGTTAACTCTTTGGATAAATTATGACAACCTCAATCAGGATTTTTATTCATCTTTAGCATGAAAAAAGTTCATTTTTAAAAAACATGTACACAGTTTGTTACATGTCCACTTCGGTGGACAACATACAGTTTGACTTATGACTTTGGTATGAATTGCCAATATACACTGACACAAGTACAAGAAATACAAATGCTTTGAATGGCTGTCCACTGTAGTGACCACTATGTGTTAAAAGGGAGCTTTTCCGTCCAACTGTTGCCAAATCGCTTGCTCATACAGGGTCATGTGATTGTTGGGGTTTTCTCTATTGTAGGGTCCACCTTATAGTATAAAGCACCTTGGGTGACGATTGTTGTGATTTGGCGCTATATAAATAAAATAGAATAGATTTTTATTGTCACTGTTACAAGAACAATGAAACACAGTTTGACATCTCTCCATTAGAAGCATGTAGTTTTTATTTTTACATTAAAAGTCCTTTAAAATTGAATTGAATTGTGTTGTTTATTCACTTGACTCTTTTTTGGTCTGTAATAAGTCAGGAAAAGTGAAGAGTTAAGTTAAACGTCATGGAAAGCCAGTGAATACTGACCAAAAAAGTCATCAATAAACAGACTGTCAAAATAAATAATCGATTATTATTATAAATGTGGACTTAGCTGATTTATGTCAAAGCCTGAATATTTACTTAATACAAACACAAAGTTCCTCAAATGGCCTTTTGAGGTTGGCAAAAAAAATTAAAGTTAATTCTTAAGTTGAGAATGAAAATGATACAAGAGTAAATTTTATATTTGTTTTATTAGAGGTGTGGCCTCTTTGAGTGACAGGCAAATGTCCACAACTGTAGCTGTCACTTCCCAGATGTTCTAGGCATAACATCAACTGATTCATGTTGATGAACTGGACCTCTCAAATTTGGCCTCCTAAGCTGTTTATTGGGCATAACTAGCACGTGTCTGTGTCTGTGTGCTGCACTGATGGAGTGAAAGTATGGATGAACTTTAGCAATCAAGTTTGCTGGGCAAAATCTCTAGCCACGTGTTTAGGAAGTTTTTGAATTTTGAAGCATTATCTACTATATTACCTAAAAACTTCATGTATAGGATCACAAGTCAAATCTAATAAATACCATTTACCAAAATCCCTCCTGAAATTATACTATGTTACAAATTCTCTTTTCAGTTTCATCTTAGAATTGAGACATATAACTCATCCAAATATGGTATATTGTCTCTCTGTCTCTGTGTTAACCCTGCGTCAGACTGCCAACCTATCCAGGGTGCACCCTGCCTCTCGCCTTATGGTAGCTGGGATAGGCTTCAGCTCCACTGCAACCCTGATAGGATAAGATAAGAGGATGGACAGAGGCCAAAACGACAAACTCAAGGCTTCCAAACAGCAGCCTGTAAGCCAATATGTGACGTAACAGTGGCTACATCAGGCTTTTACATGCAGTCTATGCAACTGAATATTATGGCCAGTCATCAGCAAACAGTAATTGCTTGCAACAAGTAAGCTATCGACAAATTGAGAAAAAATTAAGATGATATTCAGAAGATGAGTGGAGAATTTGACCTTACTGTTCTAGGTGGAGCGAGGATAAGGACGACGTAGCGAGCTTCACAACAGTTGACACCCCAGTTTTGTGGCCTCTCCAGGCGGGTGATGCAGACATGACGTCTCTGCAGATTCCTCACATTCGAGCTGAATTCAAAGAAATTTATTATTTGAAATCAGTTAACCAAGAAGAGACATGAACTAAACCTCAGACAGCTTTAACTGGAGATGAACTCACAGAATACAAAGCCAGGACTGCTGGTAATGAATGCCAGTAGAAGTTGCCGTCACACCCTGAATGGTTTCTGACAGAAGATGAACTGTGGAAGCATAATCCAATAAACAGCAAAATCAGACTAAATGCTCATTTTCTAGTTGCCTTTAATGTAATCAAGTGATTTAGACTTCTTTGGTAACATGCTCGTTCACCATTGATCTCTTTCCTTCCTGCGTCTGTGAACAGTGAGTTCATGATCTCATCCACATCCCAACTCTCACGGCCTTCGACCACAACATGAGTTAACATTCGCCTTAGCACCTCATCCAGAGTGGCAGCTTTTTCATCCAGAAGGATGCTTGCCTGGGCCAGAAAGCCGTCCAGGTCTCTGTGGGCGCGGACTTCCTCCTCAAAGTTCATGGGCTTAACATACTGGTGGGAAGTAAGAACATTTAAATCATGGATGCAAATGAATGAAATGAGGGTATCGTTTTCTGCCTGCTGTAAGTTGCTGATGCTGTCTCAGTTACATTAAAGAAAATATTTTAATTTGCTTTTGCTGCTGCAGTGTGGTTTAGATAAGAAAAAAGTAAGTAATGGTATAAGAAAATTCATACAAAAAAGTAAATCTTACTTTTCTTGTTGTGTTTAAAAGCCCAAATCCAGGTCCTTCAGGATCTTCAGCAAAAGAAACACAAAACATTACGTTTATATGCAAAGACTGTCTTAGTATCACCAAACTGTTGCTCTAATACAGTCTTTTCTTTCATATTTCTAAAGGTTTCCTTCCTTCACTCCGGATTTTTCAACAATGTTTTTTTTACTTGAATCAAAGCTGCCACACATGATTTGATAATGGTAGAGGCTGGAGTCAAATGTGATTTCAAATCCTAGACAAGTAAACAAGACAAGACTAAATAATTCCATCTGCTGTGTTACTGTAGTATCTTTACATTACAATGCAAAGTGCTGTGATTTGGCGCTATGTAAATAAAATCGAATTGAACAGAATGAAGGCAAATTTCAAAAAGGCAGACCTGAAGGACTAATCTGGATCTCATTGTCATAAATGTGGTCCTTGTTGGTAGTAGGTGAATCCTCCCCGTCCCTCAGTTCTGTGAACAAAACATAAATGAGTGCAACAAAGTCCCAGAGTACATACATTACATATAACTGAGGAGTTATATCTCATAAACAGCATAATCCAATAATATCCAATAAATAAATTTTCACTGTACAATTGTTTGACTTGTAAAGGTCATCATACAACCGTGTTTATTAAGATAAATCACACTAAGATAAAACCTCGCCTTTGCATCAAGGTTAAGATGCTACGCTAGCCACATTAACAATGCCTCCAGTAAGGGAGAATTTATCTTGCCCTCCCACCAGTCTACCATCTGTTGACGAGAGGGAGAGAGAGAGAGAGACTGCCAATAATAAAAAAAACCCTTAAACCAGACATGCAGCAATATAACAACAGCAGCCTCTCGTAAAGTCCTTCATTGTATAGAAGATAAATATGGCTTCTCAGTTGCTAGTTTTATGGGGAAGAAAAAATGGCCTCAGAATTAGACAATTAACCCTTCACGGGCAAAGCTTTGAGCTATGATTATTCACTCTTCCCATCATTGACTCAGAGATCATCTGTCTTGTTATTTATTCATTAATTAACACACAGCGAACAGACTGGCTGTGCCCACCAGCATGTGAAATGGGTCATCAGTGAGCAGAGAGAAGAACAGACATCTGCATAAATAATAGTGATACAATAAATTTAGACGCGTACGATCCCCACCGTCCTGAGGGAAAAATCATCTTTGTTACTGTGCAGATCACTTGAACTTCATAAAAGAGCAAAAGTCTGCTGTAAAAAGCAATACGCACCCATCTCTTGGAAAAAGTAGCCATTGTTAGGCCTCTCTGTGGGTGGAGCCGCTGTGGATGGAAGGAACAAATATGATGTTTACAAAATGTCCTGCTCAGCTTCAAGCGCAGTCTTTTATATTAAAGATTTTCATCACTGTTTGTATTGTCTGCCATTCAGTTCTTTAGGTGCAGTATGCAAAAGTTAGAATCATATCACTATAAGCACAGAATAAACTATTTTGAATCACTAATATTTTTTCAGATAATGAAGTTTATGTAAGTGCACAATAACTGCAGTGTTAATATGTTGTGTTAGTGTTAATATGTTTCTTTTTTACACATCAAGCACATTTTTCAGAAGCTGCTACTGGCTAACATAAATTGTTGTTAATAGAACCTCTAAGGATATCAACTTTCTTCAGTCAAAACTACAACCATGTCTGAAACCACAACATTTTCAATGATAATAAAGGAAAGTCTTTATAATTGTTTTGAGTGACATGTTTGACACAGCTAACATGGTAACTGTGCGAAACTGGACTCAAACATGCAAAAACAGTGGCTTTTCACCAGAGCAACAATCAGTTTCACTTTCATTTCAGGATGCATCTCAAGATTTCATCTTTTCTTTTCTGTGCACATGCTTGTGCATTCTGTATACACATTTTACAAATTCCTATAACAAAGCGAGCACACACGTCTAAGCACAATTACTTCCAGATTTACCAAAATAATGTGATGCTGTTATGAAAATTAAGGCGCTTATGTCAAGTTATGGTAATGCTGTGGAGAGAGAGGGGAAAAAAAGACAAGAACCTGGGAATCTTTAAAGAGACCTGTGAAGTCTCGGTTACAGAACAAATCTAGTGCCAGCTGTGTCTGATGTTTGTATTGGCGGTCATGTATCTGTGAGACACGGCTGCAGCTGTACAGATGAGTTTTCATTGCCTGAAGCACTGTTTGGCTCTAGGGGCTTGCGAGCAAGGCTATATCTCAAAGCAGATTAGAGAGAACATTCCCAGGCCTCCTCCTCTTCACAGGAGTCCACACAGACTACACAGCCGTCTGTGCCAGGACAGTGTGTGGATGTGACCTCTGAAAACATGAATGTCAGGCTTATTGTAAATATGCTAAACTATTCCTTATCAATATTGTGAACAAAAGGAGTAATGGCATCACTTTCCGATTAGTCCCTACTAAAGGCTGAGGTGAGGACATAAATGACATTTGGGGAAGAAAAAATTAAGGAAAAAATGGCTGAATTGTCAGTGACAGAAATGCTTGTCTATTATTACTTCTTGCTTATCATCTATTATGGCTAGCGGCCCCCACAAAAAATGACCATTATGCCTTATAAGTAGGATATCACTGCCATCAGGATAGTAGTATGCTGGTGTTGGCATTTGGCTCAAAATAAAATTGTGTTTAAGTACAATTAAGAGTGCTAATGCAGCTTGTTTGGTATCCTTGTATCAATCGCTGGTTTATCTGAATTTTTTCAGTATTTTTTTCTCGCTACGTTTGAATCTAAAATTGTATTTTGCAGTTTTTGAAGTCTGACGTGCCAAATCACCCCTCTGTTGTTGCACATCACTTGCTATCTGTTATTGGTCTATCTCATGAACCAAATCTGTAAGTCTTAAAGCATAACATATGATTTATTCTTACAGACAGCCACACTGCCATCTGTAGACTTTAAGCAGGTTACGTCCTTGTGAAAAAGGAAACAGGAGAATCCTTGTTGGGTCTCTGGAAACAAGTATGCTGAACTGCACAAGGTCAAACTATGAAAGCAGAAGGACCATGGTGTTCACATGTAAGGACTTATAATAGCTTGTCTATCAAATAAGAAGGTCAGCTAATGATATCCTCCTATGCACTGAATTACCACACCTGCTGCTAAAGCAAAATCTTATCGAGACTTAATTTGACCATGGTGGGTGCACGCTCCTGTACCATGAACAGTGTGTACACTGTGGTTCACAATGCAGACATATGCTTTGTTATAATATAAATAACAGGAAGGAGGAACTAGCACTCATTCCACATCAACACCTCAAAGGGTACCGATAAGGATAACCTAATGTTTGCATATCCAGCACAGTGAATGTGCTGGATATGCAAACATTAGAAACCAACAGTGCAGTTACATAATTTATACCAACCTGAGTATCTGACTGAAAGGAGGTTTTGCTCACTTCAAAAAAAATTTATTTGCCATGTGGTACTAATCTTAAAAAAGCAAATTGATTCATTACAAGAAGGTTCTGCTGAATTATAGAAAACCTGGAAGCCTTTAGGTAATAATCTAAAGTCGAGCATCAGGGGTGTTATTGAGGTTGGTAGATTTTCTGACATTGAAATTATCACCAACGCCAACCACAGAACGAAGAGCTGAGAATGGAAAACCTTGAGATTTGCCAGATTAGAACATTAGACATTTTTCTACCAGATAATCTTCTTAATCCTTGACCTGAGAAAATTCAAGTAGGAATTAACATATTAATGGCAATGATGAAAGTAAGTTCCAGGTCACAAAGAGAATTGTCCCATTTTAGATATTGGTACCTTTAATGTTAGACATATTTTGGCTTGTAATAAACACTTACTAATTAATAATAATCACTAATAATCAGGTCAGCCAGTGGAACTGTGTTACCATTAACATGAGCTCATACACTTCAGTAGATTTCTTTTCAAATGTTTTATATAGCACCCGTTTTCAATAATAGTCATCTTAGGGCACTGGATGATGTAAAGACTCTGCAAGATTAGAGAGGAAAACTATTTTGTTCCTGCTGCCACAACAGAGTTAAAACTGGTGCTGGAAATATTTTTGCAGGTCTGTTATTAAAGCACTGCATGGCAGATGAGTGTATCATTTATTGCCATACTGTAAATATTGACCCATACGCTTTGCTTTTCACTTTCTGGGCAATGAAAGCATCTTTCTCCTATTCTGTAGTTTTACTGTTAACAACAAGAAGACATTAAAAATGTAACCACAAGTGAAAAGAATCAGGAAAGAAACATTCACACATACACTCTAAAACGGCTTCCTCCACATGTTTGACACATTTCACTTCCTCACCTCACTCCACTCCTGTAAAACTTACCAGAGGGCACAAACGTAAGGACCTTTTTGTCGTCCATGTTTCTCCAGGGATTTTTTAAATTTTAGGTCATTTGTTTTCCAAAGCTCAACCCATAATCTTTTATCTTTGCTCTGCTCATCAGCATTTACTAATCATCCTCCACATCTTTTATACACACGCCCATACATACATACTGATGTAACGTTACCTCCCTGCACCTCCTCTGGGAGCACACGAGTTTGGAAGAGGGAGAGAGAGGGCAGAAAGGGAAAGCATGAGGGGGAGAGAGGTGCTTGTTTCTGCTGGGTCCTTGTGCCTATGAAATGGACTATATTCCAAGTAACTTTTAAAGAGGCAATTTTAGGGTTTTGGTATGTTATTTTCATAGGTAACTCTTTCAGCATTGTGTGTAAGCTTTAAAGGTTAAATCATTCAAACCAATAAACAATTCAAAAGTCATCAAATATCATGTCTCTTTTTGTAAATGTCATATAAATACAAAAACACAATGGGAATATTTAGATTGTACACAAACCGGTTCTGACAGATCAGTCAAGGAAAAAGTGAACAAATGTTCGTTATAACAGGCTGAAACATTTAAAGAGACCAGTAAAATATAAATATCGCATTTGCAGCCGAGGTAATGAAATACATGTCCTGTACATCTGTTATTGAATGCCATAGACTCAGAAGAAATTCAAATTCCCATTGTTTACCAACAGGACACTGTTTTATTCCTCACCGGCATACCGTATTTCTTTCCACAACACCTGCTCAAATTATTCCTTATAATCTGATGCACATCCATGAACATGAAGACACTAAAAAAATAACCCGTGTTAAAACTATTGATCCATAACATTAAAAATATGCTCAAGATTCTTTAGTTACACTATAAGAATCACTTTCATTATTTTAATGTAGATTCTGAGGGGAAAGTTTACTTGTTTACCCTTTATTCTGGATCTACATCTTTATTTTAATTATCTATATGCACATACTGCTGGGAAACCCTCTTAACTGCTACAAACAGACCTGGCAAAAGCTGTGAAAAAGAACGGTTTTAAGGTTTAAGTAACCATATTATAAACTTACGATATAAAATAACAGTACAGTATATTATATATTATTACAGTATAAAATAACTCAACTTATGATGTTTATTCTCACAGATAGATGTGACAGTTATTTAAAAGCGTGTCTTGCATGCTGGTTATGAAATGAAGATAGTCGATGACAGTTTAGAAATAAAATCGAATGATGCAAAAGTAGTGTCTTGACACCAAAAGATATAATTCTGTAATTAACTTAATATTTGAAAATATAAAATAGAATAGAATACCTTTGTCTGACATTGTACAGATGCAGAATTTGGAATAATAAGAGTGAATATTTAGTTAATATTTATAAGTTGCACTTATAATAATAATAATAATAATGGATTGGATTTATATAGCGCTTTTCAAGGCACCCAAAGCGCTTTATAGTATGTATTTGCAATGAACGTTTCCAACATCATAAATAACGTTTATATTGAGATGTATATTTTGTAATGAGCTGTATATAAGATTAGATGTTTTCTGAGAATATCTAATATCTATCACTTGTTTGTTGTGTTCTTGGTTGAATTTGGCTTCAGACTAATGTTCAGTTTAAGAAGAAGAAGTGATTCCCTCATTTGCCTTGAGATGGCAGCAGAGTCTGGTGTTAAAGCAGCATGGCAGCAACAAGGCTGGGAGTTCATAGCAAACTGAATTCTGCATGTTGTAAAGGACTGAGACTCTCAGAAGTGGCTAAAAGAGGGTACTCCTCATTCATTCTCAAGTGTTAATGTCTAACCTGACCACTAAAGTCATACTGTTGTTTTTTACAAGCTATTTTGCAACTACTTACAAACTACCTTTAATTAATTTGAATTTCTATGTGGAAATAAATGATTATTGTTTGCTTGTTGTTGTTTTTCTATTAAGCTCAAAGGCCTGAAACCTTGATCATAAGTAGATGTTTAATCTGTTATTGTGTTCTGCGCTGTTTGAACTTTGAACTGTGCTGCACTATGTTGTTCATTTGCAGCACCATGAATCTGAAAACTAGGGGTGATAGAGCTTTTGCTACTGTGGCCGCCAGACTGTGGAATTCCCTTCCTCAGGACTTACGATCCGCTGATTCATTGATTACTTTTAAAAAACAGCTATAAACACATCTTTTTAAAATTGCTTTTTGCTAACTTTGTTTGTATCTTGTTTGTTTTTTTTATTTTTATAATCTGTTATATCTTGTAAAGCACTTTGTGATTTCTATCTAGAAATGTGCTATATAAATAAAATTTTACTTACTTAAAATTTTACTTACTTACACCATGAATCTGCCTCTGTAGTGTGAGTATGAAACAAGGGTTCTAAATAAAATTGCCTTGCCTTTAACAATCAGTTGTCAATTATCTATATCAGTTATGCACTGAATAAACTTTTTACGCATGCCATATTTGCAAAATAAAATGTGCAAAATAAAGTGATATTATTGAGATTTTATCAATTCAAATAAGCATCACATCAGAACACAGAGGAAAAAATCCTTATTTCCAGTTCATAAGGTCTACTCAGAAGACTCTTTGCATCTTTCCTAAATAACTGATGCTCAACACTTTACACTTCTGCTCAAGGAAGAAAGATCTGCATAGTGGACCTTTCATCACCACATTAACAGTCACTAACAAAGCACCCAGGAAAGCAATGAAATACTGCATTAATAAACTAATGTTCTGTGGTCAAGGAGTTCACCGCAAGTAAACGAGCTTGGCTTACTCTAGTGTGAACCATTAATCAAACCCCACAAGCACCCTGAGGGAAATAACTGTGGGGAAACATACAAATACAAACACATAAGCATTGTTCAACGAAAAACACAGTGTTTATAACAGAAATAAGCACAATACTTCATCATGATAAACATTTGAACAGCATATGCAGAAACGCCTGTTGTGAACAGCAGTTCCAGCAGTTTCATAATTCAGTACTGGATGGCCTATGAGAGTTAACAATATTTTACTGACTTAAAGCTATAAATGTATAACTGAAGGCATGAAAGTAGCAGCAATACTCAAACATTAAATTAGACTCACATGTGGACACACATGTGGAGTGTGTTTATGCATATTGAACTGTGTTGGAAAACTTCCTTCGTGCTGATTCCGTAACACCTACCACATGTATGAAGTACTATTTGCAGTCTCTTGTTGTATTGTTCCTGTTGACCTTTAATCAATACTTATGGTTTTAAAGATAAAAATGTGTTATTATCACATGCTTATTGTCACCATTGACATAACAAAGTCATACAAACATTTACATATTTACAATAATGAGAGTCTGGAACCAAAAAACCGTTATCGTTCCAAACAGGCAAAATGAATAAGTGGTGTTTCATCACATACTCTGATTTTATTTTCTGCTAAATGTTAGGTAGAAATAATATTTCTAAATAAGTGGATTCTGTTTAAAATGTTGGGTATGCTAAATTCAAGATTTCTCACTGATCAAATTATAATGACAGCCAGAATATAGTATCTGCTAAGGTTAAATTATTATGCGTGAAAATAAAAAAGTTTACCAAGTATGTCCTATCATCTGGTGCTCCAGAAGCAAAGAGTACTAGTAGTAGTACTAAACACACATAAAACTCTGATCCACATACAGTCTGATGATCATTACCTTCTGCAAACTGATTCACGATGACTCCTGAGATCTCCCGTTCTTCCTTTTTGTTCTTCATTTAGTTCTTGTGATGCAGGAAAAGGTAATGATATTGCAAAGAAAACTTAAGGAGAACTGGAAGATGTTGCTGTTTTTTTAAGAGCTGTAGCTTGAATGGTCTTGCAAGCAGGTCCACAGGTAGAAGAGAGTTGGGTCACTACACATAGCACCTTAATGCCCTCTCTGCCAATCAGAGACGAGTTGGTTCTAAGTGCATAAAATAATGTGGAAAGTGGAATATTTAATGAAACTACTTTTAACGCAAACTGGGACTCTTTGCCATCTTAACATGACTGCTTTGTAAAAGTTTTACTGCTGTTAAACAGTGACTTCAAACTATTTTTCCCCAGTGAAGTGTTTATATGTATGATTCACTACAACATCACAGGCATTCAAACCAAGGATTTCTACTTCTGCATTCATTAGCACTATTTAAAGGTTGCTATTATTGTAGATATCGGCATGTGTTAGTTCATGTTTTTATATTCATAATCTTTGTAATCCAAGAAAAAAGTTATTGCATATGTTAAGTATACATATAAATTCCGTATAAATTATTTTGTGCCAAATGCTACTCACTGTTGTGAACTAATTAAAGCAGTTACTAGGGAAATAGTTTCCATAGCCCATATTATCCAAATTCAGAGTAGTGTATGTCTAGTCTAGTCCAAGTTTTCAGCAGTTCTCCGTGGCCACACTTTGGGAGCTGTTTAAGCAAGCAGTGGAGACGGACAAGGCACAATAATCCAAAGTTGCAAACAAAAGGACCAAATGAGCAAATATCCTTGACTTCACCTCTTACAAGCTCTTCTCCTAAACCAATGGAGCTAAATTTAGTGCAATCATCTACCGTCATGTGTAATTTGTAACTTATTGTGTGAGCTTCTTCAAACAAACCTCAGATCCATAAAACAGAGTGCTAACTAAATTTTTTCCACATTATCTTAATTTTTCAAGTCTTTTTCTTACCTCCTCTGTGTGGGGGACAAAAGTTTAAGCAAATAAAGAGGACACTTAAAAAAATCTCTTCCAAAGTTGCTTGAACTTGCTAACACTATTCAAATTGCTTCCGGAAAGCATTTTCACAGCAAGTTATCCAATTACTCGCCTGCTGTTCATGGCTGAGTCTACATTACAAATTATCCAGAATGATTTGATTGCAGCAGAATAGTGCTACTTACATCAAAACTGCCTGAATAAAAAAAAAAACAACAACAAAAAAGTTCAAGGAAGTCTAAAGTGCATGTCTGCCAACATGCATACATACATGTACATGTACAAACTGTAAAATGAAAAAAATAACCTTTTCTTATGTAGAAATATTTTAGAAATACAATTGTAGTAGCAATAAAGCCAGGTATCACAACTTAGTCTGAGTCTGACTGGTACTTATAGCACTGTTGGTCTTTAACTGAGCACACACATTCATACAGCACTATTTTCTATGCTTTTAAGCATTTTCTAACTATCAGGAAAACACAATGTCTTCATCATCCTTTATTCATCACTATCTTGCTCAAGGACACTCAGATATGTAGGCTGGATGAACCAGGGTTCAAATCATCCACCTGCTTTACTAACAGAGCAGAGTGTTTTGAGCTATCGCTCATTAATTTGAAATAGGTCCAATGATACATGGAAATACAAGAAATGAAGTATAAGTATAGGGCTAAAACTGAGACTGTACTAAATCCAACAGGTATGCGTAGGTTCTCAATCATCCATGTCATGGTAGTCTAAGGAGCTTCGAAAGAAAGCGACTGGACTTCTTTAAAATTCTTGAAGATGTTTTAACTCTCATTCAAGAAGTTTCTTCAGTTAAAAAAAAGGGAGCTGTCCCTTAAGAGGGTCAATAACCGACCATTGATCATGTGCCTCATCACATGAACCAAGGTGTGAAAAAGGGCAGGGGTCATTATCAGCTGAGGTTTCAAGTCGAACCATTGTGAGACCTTGTCTAAACCTGTCATGTGACCTGTTGAGGTCACCTGATGCAAGATGTGAGTAGGGGTTAAGGGCACGTGGGAAGGGGCCTCAAAACTGCATTCTGGGTGGCTGAAAGTTGGTGTCTTAAGCCATGGCCTCTGTTCAAAGACGCTCATTCACAGTGGGCATAAATGGCCTCTTTCACTCATTGTTTTAACCATCTGTCTTCTCTGTCCAAAATGTGAACACTGGCATCTTCGAAAGAGTGACCTTTGTCCTTTAGATGCAGATGTACAGCTGAGTCTTGTCCTGCCGAGGTGGCTCTGCTATGTTGTGACATGCTTTACGGAGTGGCTGTTTGGTTTCTCCAATGTACAGGTCTGAGCACTGCTCACTGCACTGCACAGCATACACTATGTTGTTTAGGTTGTGTTTTGGAGTTTTGTCCTTGGGCTAAAAGGCAAAGACAGAGTATTTAAAAATATATTTTGACGAAGTAATACATTTGTTTCTGTTATGAAGTTACTTGCACAGCTCTACTGTCATGACATGTCATCTTATGTATTTTCAGCTGTCACCGGACAGAAAACGTTCCCTCTAAAGCCAGAAGAGAAAGAAAAGGAATACATACATCATCAGATAAAACAGTTAAAAACTCTTCTGTTCAAACAAGCCTTTTGTTGATCTACATATTTTATATTTTTTTTACATTATTTACATTTGATCTTTTATATTGTATATAATGTCTATTGATTTTATTGTTTATTTTAATAGTTTAATATTTCTGTACAGCGCTTTGTGATTGCTTGTCTGTGATAAGCGCTTAATAAATAAAGTTTACTTACTTACTAGATAGCTCTTAAAATATGTGGTTATCCCAACTGGGTCTTCATTGAATCAGCAAAGCTAGACAGGAAAGAAGGTGAGACACCAACTTGGGAGAAACAGAATGACAAACGAAACAACATTTTTATCCCTTATGTAGCAGGTTTATCCAAGAAACACAGGAGAATTTTCTCCAAGCAGCCCAAGAAGTGCAGTCGTTTTCTTTCCAAGTTCCTTAGACTACTATTCCAACAAGCCTGAAAGCCTATAATTGGTATGATCATCTTAGTTTTCCAACACAACTTGAACTGTCTAAGACAAGCTTCCTTTGCTTCTTCCTAAGAAGTTGAGCTTTTTGAAGGACAGTCCAAAGCTCATCTTTGGGTGTTGGGTGCCTTTCATTTTGTTCTTTGGACCAAAAGAGTGGAAGGTCACTGGATTGGTTCTCCAGCTTCATGTCAAAGTATCCTTAGGCAAGATACTGAACTCTGCGCTGCTCCATTGTAGTGTGAACATGTCAATGAATGTTGGGTATACAAGGTATAGAAAAAACATGCTTGAATGATCATGTGTGGTTTGTTAAATGAGGGTTGTAGTGAAAAGTGCGTTCAAGAGTCAGAGTGGAAAGCTGCTAAATAAGTACCAGTCCATTTATCAAGACAACCCTATACTGCTTCAGTAATCTTGTGGGGAGGCCGATCCACGACTTATAGTGTTGTATTGTATGTTTTTCTATCTTTTTACAGCTTAACCAGGACAAAACTGAAGTTTTAATTGTCGGTCCTGAGGCTCAGAGAGAGAAACTCTTGTCTAAATTAGAGGCATTTTCACTATGTCCTTCGCTACAAGTGAAAAACCTGGGTGTTATTTTTGACTCTGAGCTTGGTTTTATCCCACATGTTAAACATGTAACCAAAATTGGATTTTATCATCTAAAAAATATAGCCAGAGTCCGCCCTATTCTCTCTCGGGCCAACACGGAGATGCTGATGCATGCTTTTATTACCAGTCGCATTGATTACTGTAATGCCCTGCTCTCTGGTCTTCCTAAGAAGAATATTTCAACTTTACAACTCTTGCAAAACTCGGCAGCTCGTGTGCTGACGAAGACCAGAGGGCGGGCCCACATTACACCGGTTTTAGAATCGCTGCACTGGCTCCCCGTGTGTTTCAGGATCGATTTTAAAGTTCTTTTATTGGTTTTTAAATGTCTTAATGGTCTTGGGCCTTCTTATCTCTCAGATCTGCTTTTACCATACGAACCCTCGCGGACCCTGAGGTCCTCTGGTGCTGGCCTTTTGATTGTCCCTAAAGTCAGGACACATACTCACGGAGAGGCAGCTTTTCAGTGGTATGGTCCTCGTCTGTGGAACAGCCTGCCGGAGGAGCTCAGGGCCGCAGAGAACGTACATGTTTTTAAGAACAGGCTCAAGACCCACCTTTTTAATTTAGCTTTTACTTAGCGTTTATTTATTTTATGCTTATTTATTCTATCCTGTTATTCTATTATTAATTTAGGATTTACCTAATATTTATTGATTTTATTCTTATTCATTTTTTAATCTTCTTACTCTATTTATATTTATATTTATATTGTATCCTGTTCTTATTTATTTTATCATTTTACCCTGTATACATCGTATTGCGTCATATCTCCAGTGTTTCCTCGGAGGGCGCTCTCTGCACCGGGGCTGTTATTGACCGTGGCTGCTGGGTCTCTGGGGTCCTCTCAGCCTGGTTGGGGGGCTCCTTTGCCTCCCTCCGGCTGTGTGCCCAGCCCGGAGGCTGCGGTCTGTGACCGGCTCCCGGTGCAGACGGCTCCCTGTTATAATGTTTCCTCACTTGGCTCATGCGAGCCCAGCCCAATTTTTACTCTTTAAGTGTGCGCGTGTGTGTATGTGTGTGTGGGTGGGGGTGGGGGGATATATGTGTATTGAGAGTGTGGGGAGTGAGTTGGAGGGTGGGGTGGGCTGCTTTTAACTATGTAAAGCACTTTGTGCTACATTTTTTCTGTATGAAAAGTGCTTTATAAATAAAGATTGATTGATTGATTGATTGATTGATTGATTGATTGATTGTGATTGATTGATTGATTGATTGATTGATTGATGAATGATATGTGATCATGTGTTTTACTGCATTGACAACATATTTGGGATCATTTTCATGCTGAAAAGGTTGAGTTGTTGCCAATTAGATGCTTCCAGATGGTATTGTATGGTGGATTAAAAAAAAAAGACTTTTGTGTGTTCATAGCTCATAGCTTTTTTCATCCCCTTATCCATTTTTAAGGACACACTGCACACCATGGTGGCATATGCCAAATTTCAGATTTTTCCCTTTGGGCATCACTATGTTGATGCAAAAACAGCATTTTATGTTGGTCAAACTGTGGTGTCGTTGGCATTTTTCTGAGCCTAAAGAAATGGGGAAAAAAGACTTCTGCTTTGTGACAGTGCCTTAAGATGCAACTTAAAACTGTGTTATGTTGAGTTGTATGTTATATTTAGACACAACACTGGTTCATTTCTTGAGTTAGGACTCAACAAACAAACAAAAAAAGCTCCCTAAATGATCAAGTAAAAGGACTGGGCAGAAATTCATGTTCAATGTTCAAAAACAAACTGGAAAACTATTGCTCAAGAGCACTTTAAAAAATTCCAAGTCTGGATCCTTGGAGGCAAAATATTAAGAAATGAGAAGTGGCTCAAGACTTTTTGTCAGGACGTGCTGTGTGGCAGGAGGATGTAGGACCCACATGCAGGGCTTGGAGACTGAATGATAAACTAAAGGCAGCAGCTTTATTGCTGGAGAAAAACCTTAACATGAAATACAGGGACGTAAACTAGAAACTCAAAACAGAAGCTTAAACTAGAAAACTGGGAAACTAGAAAACAAAACCAGGAAACAGTGAGCTTGAACATTATCAGAAACACTGAGGAAAAACACAGCACGACACAGAGCAAGGAAAACACAGGGCTTAAATACGCTGAGAGATAAGGATGGAATGGGACACAGGAAGAGAGCACAGCTGGGAGTAATCAGACCTAACAAGACAAGGGAAGCAAAACTGGAAACACTGACATGAGACATGGACTTTCAAAGTAAAACAGGAAACACGACAGGCACAGATTTGACACCGAACTAAACCTACGCTAAACACGAGGGCACAAGAACAAAACCTAAAACTAAACTCTTAACCAGAATTAAACTGAAACATAGGACAATAATAATAATAATCAAAACAGCACAACTAGAGAATCAGAATATAAATCATATCACAGAATAATACCAAAATACAAGAAACTAAAAATGCTCGGTCAAAATGACCCAGAACAGAACTGTGCCACTTTTGCTTATACGTTTACAGTATGTTACAATATGTGTCTAAAATCTGGGCCTTATGTACATTTTTAAAGAAATGAAATACAAAAAAGCAACAGAAATTTTCATTTAGAAATGTATGTGGAGCATTTTAATATGGCCTCACAGCTGATAACAAATAAGCTGACATGTCATGACAGTAGAGCTATGCAAATAACTTGATCACAGAGACACAATTATCATTTCAAAATTTTGCAATACATCTTTGCCTTTCAGTCCCTCCACTTTCCTTTACCTTTGCCATTTGCTGGAATCCCAAATAAACAGCCCACCAGCCTCTGGCACGTTTATTTAATCCCTTTCTTTGTTATTAATTTTTGCATTTGAACTGCAAATAAAATTCAAGGCAATAAATTCTATGTTTTAATAAAGTCAATGAGTAATTCTGTTAATCAATCTAAAACAATTGTTATTATAAGTTTATTATAACTAAGCAGCCTTGCGTGACCTGGACATTCACATAATAACATTCTATAATAACAGTTTTGACACAGAAGCCTTTCCAGGCATTCATACTTTCTTCTAAGTCCTGTCGTTCTACTCATTATACTTGCCTCTTCCAGAACATCGTGCATATAATACATCACCAGCATACATGAACTGCCCCTACACATCAGGAATTCAGCAACCAAACATGCAACACCCATACATGTTAAGCGCCTGAAGGTTCTCATCTAGGTCACATATTTTCATGTTGTCTAGCACCCACCTTCTATCAGGCTAAATTTAACCATTTGGAGCACTTAGTCCATATAACACCTATGGATGTGCACCGATGTATAACACCTAAGAAAAGCACAACATTTGAATTTTCAGTTATATACTATGGTGTCATCATGTTGCCTAACAACCATTTAACAACAGACGAAAATCACAGACCAAACAACTAAAAATAAAGCATGGGTATATACCATGTAAAACATTCGAACATTCTTTTCATAGGATGTCTTTATTGGCTTACTGCACATGTAGAGATCAGGTCAATGTGCAAGTGGGACATAAGGTAGCCACAAATCTGCCAGATAGATAGATAGATAGATAGATAGATAGATAGATAGATAGATAGATAGATAGATAGATAGATAGATAGATAGATAGATAGATAGATAGAT